>NW_028227450.1:0-58935 GCF_978045245.1 Mus caroli | reverse complement strand
AAATCACAATATAGGACTTGGAATAAGATGAGAAACCGTGAAAAAGACAAAAAATGACAAAAATACACGGTAGGAGCTGCAATATGGTGAGCAACCCTGAAAAATTCAAAAAATGAGAAAAATCACAATGTAGAACCTGGAATATGGTGAGAAATTCTGAAAAAGACTAAAAATTAGAAAAATTACACCTAGGACTTGGAATATGATGAGAAACCCTGAAAAAGTCGAAAAATGAGAAAAATCACACAATAGGACCTGCAATATGGTGAGAAACACTGAATCAGTCGAAAAATAAGAAAATCAAACTTGTAGTACCTGCAATATGGTGAGAAACCCTAAAAAATTCCAACAATGAGAAAATCACACTGTAGGATTTGGAATAAGATGAGAAACCGTGAAAAAATCAAAAAAATGAGAATAATACACTGTAGGAGCTGGAATATGATGAGAAACACTGAAAAAGTCGAAAAATAAGAAAATCACACTTGTAGGACCTCCAATATGGTGAAAAACCCTGAAAAAGTCGAAAAATGAGAAAATTACAGTGTAGGACATGGAATATGGTGAGAAATCCTGAAAAAGTCAAAAATGAGAAAATCACGCAGTAGGTCCTGGAATTTGGTGAGAAACACTGAAAAAGTCTAAAATAAGAAAATCACACTGTAGTACCTGGAATATGGTGACAAACCCTGAAAATGTCAAAAAATGAGAAAATCACACTGTAGGACTTGGAATATGGTGAGAAACCCTGAAAAAGTCGAAAAATGAGAAAATCACGCAGTAGGAGCTGGAATATGGTGAGAAACCCTGAAAAAGTCGAAAAATGAGAAAATCACGCAGTAGGAGCTGGAATATGGTGAGAAACCCTGAAAAAGTCAAAAAATGAGAAAATCACACTGTAGGACCTGGAATATGGTGAGAAACCCTGAAAAAGTCGAAAAAAGAGAAAATCACACTCTAGGACTTGGAATATGATGAGAAACCCTGAAAAAGTCAAAAAATGAGAAATCACACAGTAGTACCTGGAATATGGTGAGAAACCCTGAAAAAGTCTAAAAATGAGAAAATCACACAGTAGGACCTGCAATATGGTGAGAAACCCTGAAAAAGTCGAAAAATGAGAAAATCACACTGTAGGACTTGGAATAAGATGAGAAACCCTGAAAAAGTCAAAAAATGAGAAAATAACACTGTAGTACCTTGAATATGGTGAGTAAACACTGAAAAAGTCTAAAAATGAGAAAATCACACAGTAGGACCTGCAATATGGTGAGAAACCCTGAAAAAGTCAAAAAATGAGAAAATCACACTGTAGGACTTGGAGTAAGATGAGAAACCCTGAAAAAGTCAAAAAATGAGAAAATCACACTGTAGGACCTGGAATATGGTGAGAAACCCTGAAAAAGTCGAAAAAAGAGAAAATCACAGTCTAGGACTTGGAATATGATGAGAAACCCTGAAAAAGTCAAAAATTGAGAAAATCACACTGTAGGACCTGGAATATGGTGAGAAACCCTTAAAAAGTCTTAAAAAGAGAAAATCACACTCTAGGACTTGGAATATGATGAGAAACCCTGAAAAAGTCAAAAAATGAGAAAATCACACAGTAGGACCTGCAATATGGTGAGAAACCCTTAAAAAGTCGAAAAATGAGAAAATCACACTGTAGGACTTGGAATAAGATGAGAAACCGTGAAAAAGACAAAAAATGACAAAAATGCACTGTAGGAGCTGGAATATGGTGAGAAAAACCTGAAAAAGTCCAACAATAAGAAAATCACACTTGTAGGACCTGCAATATGGTGAGAAACCCTGAAAAAGTCAAAAATGAGAAAATCACACTGTAGGACTTGGAGTAAGATGAGAAACCCTGAAAAAGTCAAAAAATGAGAAAATCACACTATAGGACTTGGAATATGGTGAGAAACCCTGAAAAAGTCAAAAAATGAGAAAATTACACAGTAGAACCTGGAATATGGTGAGAAACCCTGAAAAAGTCTAAAAATGAGAAAATCACACAGTAGCACTGCAATATGGTGAGAAACCCTGAAAAAGTCGAAAAATGAGAAAATCACACTGTAGGACTTGGAATAAGATGAGAAACCGTGAAAAAGACAAAAAATGACAAAAATGCACTGTAGGAGCTGGAATATGGTGAGAAACCCTGAAAAAGTCCAACAATAAGAAAATCACACTTGTAGGACCTGCAATATGGTGAGAAACCTTGAAAAAGTCGAAAAATGAGAAAATCACACTGTAGGACTTGAAGTAAGATGAGAAAACCTGAAAAAGTCAAAAAATGAGAAAATCACACTATAGGACTTGGAATATGGTGAGAAACCCTGAAAAAGTCAAAAAATGAGAAAATTACACTGTTGGACCTGGAATATTTTTGAGAAACCCTGAAAAAGTCCGAAAAAGAGAAAATCACACTCTAGGACTTGGAATATGATGAGAAAACTTGAAAAAGTCAAAAAATGAGAAAATCACACTGCAGTACCTAGAATATTGGTGAGAAACACTGAAAAAGTCTTAACGTGAGAAAATCACACAGTAGGACCTGGAATATGGTGAGAAACCCTGAAACATTTGAAAAATAAGAAAATCAAACTTGTAGTACCTGCAATATGGTGAGAAACCCTGAAAAAGTCGAAAAATGAGAAAATTACACTGTTCGACTTGGAATAAGATGAGAGACCGTGAAAATTTTAAAAAATGAGAAAAATACACTGTAGTAGCTGGAACATGGTGAGAAACCCTGCAAAAGTCGAAAATTAAGAAATTCACACTTGTAGGACCTGCAATATGGTGAGAATCCCTGAAAAAGTCTAAAAATGAGAATATCACACTCTAGGACTTGGAATATGATAAGAAACCCTGAAAAAGTCGAAAAATGAGAAAATCACATAGTAGGACCTGCAATATGGTGAGAAACCCTGAAACAGTCGAAAAATAAGAAAATCAAACTTGTAGTACCTGCAATATGGTGAGAAACCCTGAAAAAAGAAAGAAAGAAAGAAAGAAAGAAAGAAAGAAAGAAAGAAAGAAAGAAAGAAAGAAAGAAAGAAAGAAAGAAAGGAGAATAAAAAGTTTTTATAAAAGTTTTATAAAAAGTGTTAAAGTTTTTAAAAATTAAAAAAAAAATTACCAGATCACCATCAAGCACACACAGCATTGGCTGTCTTCAGGTGTATCCTTTCAGCCTCCAAAACAAAAAGCAATGGCTGGCTGGCTTCATGTGTATCCTATTCTCGAGTCTTATTTCCAACCTAAGAGCTGGGCTGAGCTGCCTCATTATGTAATTGCAAATCTTCCTTGGTTTGTCTTTTCCATTTCTAAGACTAACAGGCCTTTTTCTATTTAGAGAATATGCTCATGACTGGCCTTTAGATATAGTAAATATAACTTTTGCTCAATAAAAATTATTTTGCATGTATTTATTTGTGTGAGTGATGAAGCTCAGGTCTTCAAACTCGTCAGGAGTTATAATTACCTCCCCTCTCTCTCACCCACTCTCTGTCCTCTCTCTGAATGATCTATTTTATTTTTAGTGTAAGAATGTTTTGCATGTGTATGCTGTGCCCACAGACTCCAGAACAGAGTAATAGATCCCCTGGAACTGGAGATATATATATATACTGGTAATTGAGCCCAGGTTCTCTGGAAGAGGAGACAATGCTCTTAATTGTTGAGCCCTCTCTGTAGCCACATCTTTCTTTCTTTCTTTCTTTCTTTCTTTCTTTCTTTCTTTCTTTCTTTCTTTCTTTCTTTCTTTCTTTCTTTCTTTCTTTCTTCCTTTCTTTCTTTCTTTCTTTCTTTCTTTCTTTCTTTCTTTCTTTCTTTTTTTTTTTTTGAGTATATGTTAGGGTGTGTTTATATACATCATATGCAGACAATAAGAATGATTTAGATTCTTCAGCATCTGACACCATCTTCTGGAGTGTCTGAACATAGCTACAGCATACTTTGATATAATAAATAAATAAATCTTTAAAAAGAAAAGGAAAAGTAAAAAAGAAAGAACAGGCCTGCCATATGCATGTTCATAGAGGAAAATGGAAGAGACCCCAATCTAACCTCAGCAGGGTGCTTCCTTCTGGATGGTAGCTCACAGTTTCATCCCAGCAAGACAGGCAAATCACTGAGTTCAAGGACAGTAAGGTTCAGGACAGCCAAGGTTAGGAAGGAAAAGGGTCTATGTTGAGAATACAAACCCTCAGGGGGTGGGGGAATCCAGATTAACTTTTTAATAACAAAGACTTGGTCTTTGATGTCTACAGGAAGCCCTTCTCAGTGCCTTTAACTAAGACTGAACATTCAGGGCTGTGACTCAACTGTAACAAGGAACAGGGCTAAGAACCTGCAGCCTTTGAAAACAACTATTTTTTTAAAGTGGGGGACACAAATCAGCAGTAGAACCCCTCAGGTTCAGCCATAATACTTGTTAGGGAAACAGCCTCAATGTCCGGAGCTGAGGTCTCATGGGTGAACTGCTTCAAGCTCTGAGTATCATTGAAAGAAAGAAAAGATATCATGTGGTTGCTTAATTTATTTATTTTATTATTTCTATTTTTTGTTTTCTTTTGTTTTGTTTTAGAAAAGGCCTCAGTCTGTAGCTATGGCTGACCTAGGACAGACTACATGTGTTAATTAGGGTTTCACAGCTGAGAAACAGACCATACCTATGTAAGACTTAGAAAACCCAACAGTCAGTGGTGGCTCGAGCTCTTAATGAGAGCACTCTGGAGGGAGAGGCAGTCAGTTTCTGATTTCGAGGCCAGCCTGGTTAAAGCCAGGGATAGGCAGGGCTAGGCAAGGCAGGGCTAGGCTAAGCAAGGGGCTAGGTTAGGCTAGGCAAGGGGCTAGGCTAGGCTAGGCTAGGCAAGGGGCTAGGCAAGACAGTAAGACAGACAGACAATTATGGCAGGCCTGCCTGGTTTTTCTTTCTTTCTTATCCCTTTTAAAAAATGTTTATTTATTTATTTATTTATTTATTTATTTATTTATTTATTTATTTATTAGATATAAGTACACTGTAGCTGTCTTGAGACACTGCAGAAAAGGGTGTAAGATTCTGGAGAATCTAAATCCCTCTTATGGGCTGCATATGATGTACATAAACACAGCCTCATATATACTTCTAAAAATTTATAGATGGGTGGGGCCACTGAAAGGGCTCAACAATTAACAGAATTGTCTCCTCTTCCAGAAAACCTGGGATCAACTAACAGCAACTATATGGTGGCCCATCTCCAGTTCCAGGGGATCAGAAAGACAGACAGACAGACAGACAGACATAAGGATGGCAGGCCTGCCTAGTCTTACTTTATTTCTTATCCTTTTAAAAAATATTTTATTTATTTATTTATTTATTTATTTATTTATTTATTTATTTATGTATTTATTAGATATAAGTACACTGTAGCTATCTTCAGACACTCCAGAAGAGGGTGTCATATTCTGGAGAATCTAAATCCCTCTTATGGTCTGCATATGATGTACATAAACACAGCCTCACATACACCTCTAAAAATTTAAAGATGAGTGGGGCCACTGAAAGGGCTCAACAATTAACAGCATTGTCTCCTCTTCCAGAGAACCTGGGATCAACTACCAGCAACTATATGGTGGCCCATCTCCAGTTCCAGGAGATCAGAAAGACAGACAGACAGACAGAGAAAAGGATGGCAGGCCCTGCCTGGTCTTTCTTTTTTTCTTATCATTTTTTTTTAAAAAATATTTATTTATTTATTTATTTATTTATTTATTTATTTATTTATTAGACATAAGTACACTGTAGCTGTCTTCAGACACTCCAAAAGAGGGTGTCAGATTCTGGAGAATCTAAATCCCTCTTATAGTCTGCCTATGATGTACATAAACACAGCCTCACATACACTTCTAAAAATTTAAAGATGAGTGGGGCCACTGAAAGGGCTCAACAATTAACAGCATTGTCTCCTCTTCCAGAGGACCTGGGATCAACTACCAGCAACTATATGATGGCCCATCTCCAGTTCCAGGGGATCAGAAAGACAGACAGACAGACAGAGAGAGATAAGGATGACAGGCCTGCCTGGTATTTCTTTCTTTCTTATCCTTTTTAAAAAATGTTTATTTATTTATTTATTTATTTATTTATTTATTTATTTATTTATTTATTTATTTATGTATTTATTCGATATAAGTACACTGTAGCTGTCTTCAGACACTCCAGTAGAGGGTGTCAGATTCTGGAGAATCTAAATCCTTCTTATGGTCTGCATATGATATACATAAACAGAGACTCACATATACTTCTAAAAATTTAAAGATGGGTGGGACCACTGAAAGGGCTCAACAATTAACAGCATTATCTCCTCTCCAGAGAACCTGGGATCAACTACCATCAACTATATGGTGGCCCATCTCCAGTTCCAGGGGATCAGACAGACAGACAGAGAAACAGACATGGATAAGGATGGCATGCCTGCCTGGTCTTTCTTTCTTTCTTTCTTATCCATTTTTAAAAATGTTTATTTATTTATTTATTTATTTATTTATTTATTTATTTATGTATTTATTAGATATAAGTATAATGTAGCTGTCTTCAGACACTCCAGAATAGGGTGTCAGAATCTGGAGAATATAAATCCCTCTAATGGTCTGCATATGATGTACATAAACACAGTCTCACATATACTTCTAAAAATTTAAAGATGGGTGGGGTCCCTGAAAGGGCTCAAAAATTAACAGCATTGACTCCTCTTCCAGAGAACCTGGGATCAACTACCAGCAACTATATGGTGGCCCACCTTTAGTTCCAGGGGATCAGACAGCCAGACAGCCAGACAGAGATAAGGATGGAAGGCCTGCCTGGTCTTTCTTTCTTTCTTATCCTTTTAAAAAAATGTTTATTTATTTATTTATTTATTTATGTATTATTAGATATAAGTACACTGTAGCTGTCTTCAGACACTCCAGTAGAGGGTGTCTGATTATGGAGAATCTAAATCCTCTTATAATCTGCATATGATGTACATAAACACAGCCTCAGGTATACTTCTAAAAATTTAAAGAAGTGTGGGGCCACTAAAAGGGCTCAACAATTAACAGCATTATCTCCTCTTCCAGAGAATCTTGGATCAACTACCAGCAACTATATGGTGGCCCATCTCCAGTTCCCGGGGATCAGATAGACAGACAGACAGACAGACAGAGATATGGATGGAAGGCCTGCCTGGACTTTCTTTCTTTCTTATTTTTTTTAAAAAATGTTTATTGATTTATGTATTTATTTATTTATTTATTTATTTATTTATTTATTTATTAGATATAAGTACACTGTAGCTGTCTTCAGACAATCCAGAAGAGGGTGTCAGATTCCTGAGAATCTAAATCCCTCTTATGGTCTGCATATGATGTACATAAACAAAGCCTCACATATACTTCTAAAAATTTAAAGATGGGTGGGGCCACTTAAAGGGCTCAACAAATAACAGCATTGTCTCCTCTTCCAGAGAACCTGGGATCAACTACCAGCAAGTATAAGATGGACCATCTCCAGTTCCAGGGGATCAGACAGACAGATAGACAGACAGAGATAAGGATGGCACTCCTGCCTGGTCTCTCTTTATTTCTTATCCATTTTAAAAAATGTTTATTTATTTATTTATTTATTTATTTATTTATTTATTTATTTATTTATTTATTAGATATAAATACACTGTAGCTGTCTTCAGACACTCCAGAAGAGGGTGTCAGATTCTGATGAATCTAAATCCCTCTTCTGGTCTGCATATGATGTACATAAACACAGCCTCACATACACTTCTAAAAATTTAAAGATGGGTAGGGCCACTGAAAGGGCTCAACAGTAACAGCATTTTCTCCTCTTCCAGAGAACCTGGGATCAACTACCAGCAACTATATGGTGGCCCATCTCCATTTCCGGGGATCAGATAGACAGACAGACAGACAGACAGAGATATGGATGGCATGCCTGCCTGGACTTTCTTTCTTGCTTATTCTTTTTAAAAAATGTTTATTTATTTATTTATTTATTTATTTATTTATTTATTTATTTATTTATGTATTTATTAGATATAAGTACACTGTAGCTGTTCAGACACTCCAGTAGAGGGTGTCAGATTCTGGAGAATCTAAAACCCTCTTATGGTCTGCATATGATGTACATAAACACAGCCTCACATACACTTCTAAATATTTAAAGATGGGTGGGACCACTGAAAGGTCTCAACAATTAACAGCATTGTCTCCCCTTCCAGAGAACCTGGGATCAACTACCAGCAACTATATGGTGGCCCATATCCAGTATCAGAGGATCAGACAGACAGACAGACAGAGATAAGGATGGCAGGCCTGCCAGGTCTTTCTTTCGTTCTTATCCTTTTTAAAAAATGTTTATTTATTTATTTACTTATTTATTTATTTATTTATTCATTTATTCATTTATTTATTTTTTTATGTATTTATTCGATATAAGTACACTGTAGCTGTCTTCAGATACTCCAGTAGAGGGTGTCAGAATCTGGAGAATCTAAACCCCTCTAATGGTCTGCATATGATGTACATAAACAGAGACTCACATATACTTCTAAAAATATAAAGATTGGTGGGGCCACTGAAAGGGCTCAACAATTAACAGCATTGTCTCCTCTTCCAGAGAACCTGGGACCAACTACCAGCAACTATATGGTGGCCCATCTCCAGTTCCAGGGGATCAGACAGACAGAGAGACAGACAGACAGAGATAAGGATGGCAGGCCTGCCTGGTCTTTCTTTCTTTCTTATCCTTTTTAAAAAATGTTTATTTATTTATTTATTTATGTATATATTTATTAGATATAAGTACACTGTAGCTGTCTTCAGACACTCCAGAAGAGGGTGTCAGATTCTGGAGAATCTAAATCCCTCTTATGGTATGCATATGATGTACATAAACAGAGATTCACATACACTTCTAAAAATTTTAAGATGGGTGGGGCCACTTAAAGGGCTCAACAAATAACAGCATTGTCTCCTCTTCCAGAGAACCTGGGATCAACTACCAGCAAGTATATGATGGACCATCTCCAGTTCCAGGGGATCAGACAGACAGATAGACAGACAGAGATAAGGATGGCACTCCTGCCTGGTCTTTCTTTATTTCTTATCCATTTTAAAAAATGTTTATTTATTTATTTATTTATTTATTTATTTATTTATTTATTTATTAGATATAAATACACTGTAGCTGTCTTCAGACACTCCAGAAGAGGGTGTCAGATTCTGGACAATCTAAATCCCACTTAAGGTCTGCATATGATGTACATTAACAAAGCCTCACATACACTTCTAAAAATTTAAGGATGGGTGGGGCGACTGAAAGGGCTCAACAATTAACAGCATTGTCTCCTCTTCCAGAGAACCTGGGATCAACTACCAGGAACTATATGGTGGCCCATCTCCAGTTCCCGGGGATCAGATAGACAGACAGACAGACAGACAGACAGAGATATGGATGGAAGGCCTGCCTGGTCTTTCTTTCTTTCTTATCCTGTTTAAATAATGTTTATTTATTTATTTATTTATTTATTTATTTATTAGATATAAGTACACAGTAGCTGTCTTCAGACACTCCAGTAGAGGGTGTCAGATTCTGATGAATCTAAATCCCTCTTCTGGTCTGCATATGACGTACATAAACACAGCCTCACATACACTTCTAAAAATTTAAACATGGGTAGGGCCATTGAAAGGGCTCAACAAGCCGGGCGTGGTGGCGCACGACTTTAATCCCAGCACTGGGGAGGCAGAGGCAGGCGGATTTCTGAGTTCCCGGCCAGCCTGGTCTACAAAGTGAGTTCCAGGACAGCCAGGGCTACACAGAGAAACCCTGTCTCGAAAAAACCAAAAAAAAAAAAAAAAAAAAAAGAAAGAAAGAAAGAAAGGGCTCAACATTAACAGCATTGTCTCCTCTTCCAGAGAACCTGGGATCAACTACCAGCAACTATATGGTGGCCCATCTCCAGTTCCAGGGGATCAGATAGACAGACAGACAGACAGACAGAGATATGGATGGCAGGCCTGCCAGGTCTTTCTTTATTTCTTATCCTATTTAAATAATGTTTATTTATTTATTTATTTATTTATTTATTTATTTATTTATTTATTAGATATAAATACACTGTAGCTGTCTTCAGACACTCCAGTAGAGGGAGTCAGATTCTGGAGAATCTAAATCCTCTTATAATGTGCATATGATGTACATAAACACAGCCTCAAGTATACTTCTAAATATTTAAAGAAGTGTGGGGCCACTGAAAGGGCTCAACAATTAACAGAATGGTCTCCTCTTCCAGAGAACCTTGGATCAACTACCAGCAACTATATGGTGGCCCATCTCCAGTTCCCGGAGATCAGATAGAAAGACAGACAGACAGAGATATGGATGGTAGGCCTGCCTGGTCTTTCTTTATTTCTTATCCTTTTAAAAAAATGTTTATTTATTTATTTATTTATTTATCTATTTATTTATTAGATATCAGTACACTGTAGCTCTCTTCAGATACTCCAGAAGAGGGTGTCAGATTCTGGAGAATCTAAATCCCTTTTATGGTCTGCATATGATGTACATAAACACAGCCTCACATACACTTCTAAATATTTAAAGATGGGTGAGACCACTGAAATGTCTCAACAATTAACTGCATTGTCTCCTCTTCCAGAGAACCTGGGATCAACTACCAGCAACTATATGGTGGCCCATATCCAGTATCAGAGGATCAGACAGACAGACAGACAGACAGACAGAGATAAGGATGGCAGGCCTGCCTGGTCTTTCTTTCTTTCTTATCTTTTTAAAAAATGTTTATTTATTTATTTATTTATTTATTTATTTATTTATTTATTTATTTATTTATTAGATATAAATACACTGTAGCTGTCTTCAGACACTCCAGTAGAGGGAGTCAGATTCTGGAGAATCTAAATCCTCTTATAATGTGCATATGATGTACATAAACACAGCCTCAAGTATACTTCTAAATATTTAAAGAAGTGTGGGGCCACTGAAAGGGCTCAACAATTAACAGAATGGTCTCCTCTTCCAGAGAACCTTGGATCAACTACCAGCAACTATATGGTGGCCCATCTCCAGTTCCCGGAGATCAGATAGAAAGACAGACAGACAGAGATATGGATGGTAGGCCTGCCTGGTCTTTCTTTATTTCTTATCCTTTTAAAAAAATGTTTATTTATTTATTTATTTATTTATCTATTTATTTATTAGATATCAGTACACTGTAGCTCTCTTCAGATACTCCAGAAGAGGGTGTCAGATTCTGGAGAATCTAAATCCCTTTTATGGTCTGCATATGATGTACATAAACACAGCCTCACATACACTTCTAAATATTTAAAGATGGGTGAGACCACTGAAATGTCTCAACAATTAACTGCATTGTCTCCTCTTCCAGAGAACCTGGGATCAACTACCAGCAACTATATGGTGGCCCATATCCAGTATCAGAGGATCAGACAGACAGACAGACAGACAGAGATAAGGATGGCAGGCCTGCCTGGTCTTTCTTTCTTTCTTATCTTTTTAAAAAATGTTTATTTATTTATTTATTTATTTATTTATTTATTTATTTATTTATGTATTTATTCGATATAAGTACACATTAGCTGTCTTCAGTCACTTCAGAAGAGGGTGTCAGATTCTGGAGAATCTAAATCTCTCTTATGATCTGCATATCATGTACATAAACACAGCCTCACATACTCTTCTAAAAATTTAAAGATGAGTGGGGCCACTGAAAGGGCTCAACAATTAACAGCATTGTCTCTTCTTCCAGAGAACCTGGGTTCAACTACCACTAACTATATGGTGGCCGATCTCCAGTTACAGGAGATCAGACAGACACACAGACAGACAGACAGAGATAAGGATGGCAGGCCTGCCTGGTCTTTTTTTTTCTTATCCTTTTAAAAAAATGTTTATTTATTTAATTATTCAGGTATTTAATACATATAAGTATACTGTAGCTGTCTTCAGACACTCCAGAAGTGGGTGTAGGATTCTGGAGAATCTAAATCCCTCTTATGGTCTGCATATGATGTACATAAACACAGACTCACATATACTTCTAAAAATTTAAAGATTGCTGGGGCCACTGAAAAGGCTCAACAATTAACAGCATTGGGTCCTCTTCCAGAGAACCTGGGATCAACTACCAGCACCTATATGGTGGCCCATCTCCAGTTCCAGGGGATCAGACAGACAGACAGACAGACAGAGATAAGGATGGCAGGCCTGCCTGGTCTTTCTTTCTTTTTTATCCTTTAAAAAAATGTTTATTTACTTATTTATTTATTTATTTATTTATTTATTTATTTATTTATTTATTCATTTATGTATTTACTAGATATAAGTACACTGTAGCTGTCTTCTGACACTCCAGTAGAGGGTGTCACATTCTGCAGAATCTAAATCCCTCTTATGGTCTGCATATGATGTACATAAACACAGCCTCACATATACTTCAAAAATTTAAAGAAGGGTGGGGCCACTGAAAAAGCTCTACAAGTAACAGCATTGTCTCCTCTTCCAGAGTACCTGGGATCAACTACCATCAACTATATAGTGGCCCATCTCCAGTTCTCAGGGATCAGACAGACAGACAGACAGACAGACAGACAGACAGAGATAAGGATGGCAGGCCTGCCTGGTCTTTCTTTCTTTCTTATCCTTTGTAAAAAATGTTTATTTAATTATTTATTTATGTATTTATTAGATATTAGTACACAGTAGCTGTCTTCAGACACTCCAGAAGAGGGTGTCAGATTCTGGAGAATCTAAATCCCTCTTATGGTCTGCATATGATGTACATAAACACAGCCTCACATATACTTCTAAAAATTTAAAGATGGGTAGGACCACTGAAAGGGCTCAACAATTAACATCATTGTCTCCTCTTCCAGAGAACCTGGGATCAACTACCAGCAACTATATGGTGGCCCATCTGCAGTTCCAGGGGATCAGACAGACAGACAGACAGACAGAGATAAGGATGGCAGGCCTGCCTGGTCTTTCTTTCTTTCTTATCCTTTAAAAAATGTTTATTTATTTAT
This sequence comes from Mus caroli, assembly GCF_978045245.1. NCBI lineage: Eukaryota > Metazoa > Chordata > Mammalia > Rodentia > Muridae > Mus > Mus caroli. The sequence continues at coordinate 45,819 of NW_028227450.1, read as the reverse complement.
GTATTTATTATATATAAGTACACTGTAGCTGTCTACAGACACTCCAGAAGAGTGTGTTAGATTCTAGAGAATCTAAATCCCTCTTATGGTCTGTGTATGATGTACATAAACACAGCCTTACATATACTGAGCTGAGGTGTCACAGGCCAACTGCTGGAATTTCTGAGTACCACCTAGAGAGAGAAAAGCTATGCTGTGGTTGTTTAATTTATGTATTTTATTATTTCTATTTGTTGTTTTGTTTTGTTTTATTTGTTTTTAGAGAAGGCCTCAGTCTGTAGCTCTGGCTGACCCAGGACTGCCTACCTGTGTTAATTAGGGTTTCACAGCTGAGAACAGACACCAAGAGCAAGGTAAGGTTTAGAAAACCCGACCTTCAGTGGTGGCTCAAGCTCTTAATGAGAGCACTCTGTAGGCAGAGGCAGTAAGTTTCTGAGTTCGAGGCCACCCTGGTGAAAGACAGGGTTAGGCAGGGCTAGGGTAGGCTATAGGGTAGGCTATAGGGTAGGCTATAGGGTAGGCTATAGGGTAGGCTATAGGGTAGGCTATAGGGTAGGCTAGGGGAAAGAAAGAAAAGAAAGAAAGAGAGAGAGAGAGAGAGAGAGAGAGAGAGAGAGAGAGAGAGAGAGAGAGAGAGAGAGAGATCACCATCACTCAGCATTGGCTGTCTTCAGGTGTATCCTTTCAGCCTCCAAAACAAAAAGCAATGGCTGGCTGTCTTCAGGTGTATCCTATTCTCCAGTCTTATTTCCAACCTAAGAGCTAGGCTGAGCTGCCTCATTATGTAATTGCAAACCTTCCTTGGTTTGTCTTTTCCATTTCTAAGACTAACAGGCCTTTTTCTATTTAGAGAATATGCTCATGACTGTACTTTAGATATAGTAAATATAACTGTTGCTTATAAAACTTGTTTTCTAGGAATTTTTAAAGGGCAATGGCAGAGTTTATTTTTTAAAAATATTTTGCATTTATTTATTTGTGTGAGTGATGAAGCTCAGGTCTTCAAACTCGTCAGGAGGTATGATTATCTCCCCTCTCTCTCAACCCCTCTCTCTCCTCTCTCAATGATTGTGTAAGAATGTTTTGCATGTGTATGCTGTACCCACAGACTCCAGAACAGAGTATTAGATCCCCTGGAACTGGAGATGGGCCACCATATATAATACTGGTAATTGAGCCCAGGTTCTCTGGAAGAGGAGACAATGCTCTTAATTGTTGAGCCCTCTCTGTAGCCACATCTTTCTTTCTTTTTTTTTTTTGAGTATATGTGAGGCTGTGTTTATATACATCATATGCAGACAATAAGAATGATTTAGATTCTTCAGAATCTGACACCCTCTTCTGGACTGTCTGAAGATAGCTACAGCATACTTAAATATAATAAATAAATAAATCTTTAAAAAGAAAAGGAAAAGTAAAAAAGAAAGAACAGGCCTGCCATATGCATGTTCATAGAGGAAAATGGAAGAGACCCCAATCTAACCTCAGCAGGGTGCTTCCTTCTGGATGGTAGCTCACAGTTTCATCCCAGCAAGACAGGCAAATCACTGAGTTCAAGGACAGTAAGGTTCAGGACAGCCAAGGTTAGGAAGGAAAAGGGTCTATGTTGAGAATACAAACCTACAAAACAACAACTAGGAAAAAGAAGTGACAGTGTAACTTGGGGTAGGGTACCAACAAGAGAAAGCTTTCTGTTACCACTTACAAACACCAGTAGCCTTGCACCCTTCTGCCCAGGTCCCTGCCTTCCTTTCTAGGAATTCTAAGGATGCCAGGGTGTGGGGGAATCCAGATTAACTTTTTAATAACAAAGACTTGGTCTTTGATGTCTATAGGAAGCCCTTCTCAGTGCCTTTAACTACCACTGAACTTTCAGGGCTGTGATTCAACTGTAACAAGGAACAGAGCTAAGAACCTGCAGCCTTTGAAAACAACTATTTTTTTAAAGTGGGGGACACAAATCAGCAGTAGAACCCCTCAGGTTCAGCCATAATACTTGTTAGGGAAACAGCCTCAATGTCCAGAGCTGAGGTCTCATGGGTGAACTGCTTCAAACTCTGAGTATCATTGAAAGAAAGAAAAGATATCATGTGGTTTCTTAATTTATTTATTTTATTATTTCTATTTTTTTTTGTTTTCTTTTGTTTTGTTTTAGAAAAGGCCTCAGTCTGTAGCTATGGCTGACCTAGGACAGACTACATGTGTTAATTAGGGTTTCACAGTTGAGAAACAGACCATACCTATGTAAGACTTAGAAAACCCAACAGTCAGTGGTGGCTCGAGCTCTTAATGAGAGCACTCTGGAGGCAGAGGCAGTCAGTTTCTGAGTTCGAGGCCAGCCTGGTTAAAGACAGGGATAGGCAGGGCTAGGCAAGGCAGGGCTGGGCTAGGCTAGGCTAGGCAAGGGGCTGGGCTAGGCAAGGCAAGGGGCTAGGCTAGGCAACGCAAGGGGCTAGGCAAGACAGACAGACAGAGAGAAAGACAGACAAGGATGGAAGCCTGCCTGGTTTTTCTTTCTTTCTTATCCCTTTTAAAAAATGTATATTTATTTATTTATTTATTTATTTATTTATTTATGTATTTATTAGATATAAGTACACTGTAGCTGTCTTCAGACACTCCAGAAGAGGGTTTCAGATTCTGGAGAATCTATATCCCTCTTATGGTCTGCATATGATGTACATAAACACAGCCTCACATATACTTCTAAAAATTTAAAGATGGGTAGGACCACTGAAAGGGCTCAACAATTAACAGCATTGTCTCCTCTTCCAGAGAACCTGGCATCAACTACCAGCAACTATATGGTGGCCCATCTCCAGTTCCAGGGGATCAGACAGACAGACAGAGATACAGACAGATAGAGTTAAGGATGGCAGGCCTACCTGGTCTTTCATTCTTTCTTATCCTTTTAAAAAATGTTTATTTATTTATTTATTTATTTATTTATTTATTTATTTATTTATTTATTCGATATAAGTACACTGTAGCTGTCTTCAGACACTCCAGAAGAGGGTGTCAGATTCTGGAGAATCTAAATCCCTCTTATGGTCTGCATATGATGTACATGAACACAGCCTCACATATACTTATAAAAATTTAAAGATGGGTGGGGCCACTGAAAGGGCTCAAAAATTAACAGCATTGTCTCCTCTTCCAGAGAACCTGGGATCAACTACCAGCAACTATATGGTGGACCATCTCCAGTTCCAGGCGATCAGACAGACAGACAGACATACAGACAAGGATGGCAGGCCTTCCTGGTTTTTATTTCTTTCTTATCCGTTTAAAAAGGTTTATTTATTTATTTATGAATTTATTATATATAAGTACACTGTAGCTGTCTTCAGACACTCAGGAAGAGGGTGTCAGATTCTGGAGAATCTAAGTCCCTCTTATGATATGCATATGATGTACATAAAAACAGCTTCACATTTATTTCTAAAAATTTAAAGATGGGTGGGGCCACTGTGAGGGCTCAACAATTAACAGCATTGTCTCCTCTTCCAGAGAACCTGGGATAAACTACCAGCAACTATATGGTGGCCCATCTCCAGATCCAGGTGATCAGAGAGACAGACAGACAGACAGACAGACAAGGATGGCAGGCCTGCCTGGTTTTTCTTTCTTTCTTATCCTTTTTAAAACATGTTTATTTATTTATTTATGTATTTATTAGATATAAGTACACTGTAGCTGTCTTCAGACACTCCAGAAGAGGGTATCAGATTCTGGAGAATATAAATCCCTCTTATGGTCTACATACAATGTACATAAACACAGCCTCACATATACTTCTAAAAATTTAAAAATGTGTGGGGCCACTGAAAGGGCTCAACAATTAACAGCATTGTCTCCTCTTCCAGAGAACCTGGGATTAAACTACCAGCAACTATGTGGTGGCCCATCTCCAGTTCCAGGGGATCAGACAGACAGACAGACAGACAGACAGAGATAAGGATGTCAGGCCTGCTAGTCTTTCTTTTTCTCTTATCCTTTTAAAAAAATGTTTATTTATTTATTTATTTATTTATTTATTTATTTATTTATTTATTTATTTATTAGATATAAGTACACTGTAGCTGTCTTCAGACACTCCAGAAGAGGGTATCAGATTCTGGAGAATCTAAATAACTCTTATGGTCTGCATATGATGTACATAACACAGCCTCACATATATTTCTAAAAATTTAAAGATGTGTGGGGCCACTGAAAGGGCTCAACAATTAACAGCATTGTCTCCTCTTCCAGAGAACCTGGATCAACTACCAGCAACTATATGGTGGCCCATCTCCAGTTCCAGGGAATCAGACAGACAGACAGACAGACAGATATAAGGATGGAAGGCCTGCCTGGATTTTCTTTCTTTATTATCCTTATTTAAAAATGTTTATTTGTTTATTTATGTATTTATTAGACATAAGTACACTGTAGCTGTCTTCAGACACTCCAGAAGAGGGTGTCATATGCTGGAGAATCTAAATCCCTCGTATGGTCTGCATTTGATGTACATAAACATAGCCTCACATATACTTCTAAAAATTTAAAGATGGGTGGGGCCACTGAAAGGGCTCAACAATTAACAGCATTGTCTCCTTTTCCAGAGAACCTGGGATCAACTACCAGCAACTATATGGTGTCCCATCTCCAGTTACAGGGGATCAGACAGACAGACAGACAGACAGAAAGTGATAAGGATGGCAGGCCTGCATGGTCTTTCTTTCTTTCTTCTCCGTTTAAAAAAAAATGTTTATTTATTTATTTTTATTTATTTATTTATTATTTATTTATTTTTAATGTATTTATTAGATATAAGTACACAATACTTGTCTTCAGACACTCCAGAAGAGGTTGTCAGATTCTGGAGAATCTAAATCCCTCTTATGGTCTGCATATGATGTACATAAACACAGCCTCACATATACTTCTAAAAATTTAAAGATGGGTGGGGCCACTAAAAGGGATCAACAATTAACAGCATTGTCTCCTCTTCCAGAGAACCTGGGATCAATAACCAGTAATTATATGGTGGCCCATCTCCAGTTCCAGGGGATCAGACAGACACACAGACAGACAGACAGAGATAAGGATGGCAGGCCTGCCTGGTCTTTCTTTCTTTATTATCATTTTAAAAAAGGTTTATTAATTTATTTATGTATTTATTAGATATAAGTACACTATAGCTATCTTCAGACACTCCAGAAGAGGGTGTTTGATTCTGCAGAACGTAAATCCCATTTATGTTCTGCATATGATGTACATAAACACAGCCTCACATATTCTTCTAAAAATTTAAAGATGGTTGGGGCCACTGAAAGGAACCAACAATTAACAGCATTGTCTCCTCTTCCAGAGAACCTGGGATCAACTACCAGCAACTATATGTTGGCCCATCTCCAGTTTCAGGGGATCAGACAGACAAACAGACAGACAGAAAGACAGAGATAAGGATGGCAGGCCTGCCTGGTCTTTCTTTCTTTCTTATCCTTTTTAAAAAATGTTTATTTATTTATTTATTTATGTATTTTTTAGATATAAGTACACTGAGGCTGTCTTCAGACACTCCAGAAGAGGGTGTCAGATTCTGGAGAATCTAAATCCCTCTTATGGTCTGCATATGATGTACATAATCACAGCCTCACATATACTTCTAAAAATTTAAAGATGGGTGGGGTCACTAAAGAAAGGGCTCAACAATTAACAGCATTGTCTCCTCTTCCAGAGAACCTGGGATGAACTACCAGCAACTATATGGTGGCCCATCTCCAGTTCCAGGGGATCAGACAGACAGACAGACAGACAGACAGAGATAAGGATGGCAGGCGTGCCTGGTCTTTCTTTCTTTATTATACTGTTGAAAAAATGTTTATTTATTTATTTATTTATTTTTATTTATGTATTTATTAGATATAAGTACACTGTAGCTGTCTTCAGACACTTCAGAAGATGTTGTCAGATTCTTGAGAATCTAAATCCCTCTTATGGTCTGCATATGATGTACATAAACACAGACTCACATATACTTCTAAAAATTTAAAGATGTGTGGGGCCACTGAAAGGACTCAACAATTAACAGCATTGTCTCCTCTTCCAGAGAACCTCGGATCAACTACCAGCAAATATATGGGGCCCATTCCAGTTCCAGGGGATCAGACTGACAGACAGACAGACAGACAGACAGAGATAAGGATGGCAGGCCTGCTGGTCTTTTTTTTTTTTCTTATCCTTTTTAAAAAATGTTTGTTTATTTACTTATTTATTTATTTATTTATTTATTTATTTATTTATTAGATATAAGTACACTGTAGCTGTCTTCAGACACTCCAGAAGAGGGTGTCAGATTGTGGAGAATCTAAATCCCTCTTTTGGTCTGCATATGATGTACATAAACACAGACTCACATATACTTCTAAAAATTTCAAGATGTGTGGGGCCACTGAAAGCGCTCAACAATTAACAGCATTGTCTCCTCTTCCAGAGAACCTGGGATCAACTACCAGCAACTATATGGTGGCCCATCTCCAGTTCCAGGGGATTAGACAGACAGACAGACAGAGATAAGGATGGCAGGCCTGCTGGTCTTTCTTTTTTTCTTATCCTTTTAAAAAAATGTTTATTTATTTATTTATTTATTTATTTATTTATTTATTTATTTATTTATGTATTTATTAGATATATGTACACTGTATCCGTCATAGACACTCCAAAAGACGGTGTCAGATTCTGGAGAATCTAAATCCCTCTTACGGTCTGAATATGATGTACATAAACACAGCATCACATTTACTTCTAGAAATTTAAAGATGAGTGGGGCCACTGAAAGGGCTGAACAATTAACAGAATTGTCTCCTCTTCAGAGTACCTGGGATCAACTACCAGCAACTATATGGTGGCCCATCTCCAGTTCCAGGAGATCAGACAGACAGACAGACAGAGAGACTAACAGACAGACATAGATAAGGATGACCGTCCAGCCTGGTCTTTCTTTCTATCTTATTCTTATTAAAAAATGTTTGTTTGTTTATTTATTTATTTATTTATTTATTTATTTATGTATTTATTAGATATAAGTACACTTTAGCTATCTTCAGACACTCCAGAAGAGGGTGTCAGATTCTGGAGAATCTATATCCCTCTTATGGTCTGCATATGATGTACATAAACACAGCCTCACATATACTTCTAAAAATTTAAAGTTGTGTGGGGCCACTGAAAGGTCTCAACAATTAACAGCATTGTCTACTCATCAGAGATCCTGGGATCAACTACCAGCAACTTTATTGTGGCCCATCTCCAGTTCCATGTTTCAGACAGACAGACAGAGAGACAAGGATAAGGATGGCAGGCCTGCCTGGTCTTTCTTTCTTTTTTATCCTTTTTAAAAAATGTTTATTTATTTATTTATGTATTTATTAGATATAAGTACAATGTGGCTGTCTTCAAACAATCCAGAAGAGGGTGTCAGATTCTGGAGAATCTAAATCCCTCTTATGGTCTGCATATGATGTACATAAACACAGCACAACTTTACTTCTAAAAATTCAAAGATGGGTGGGGCCACTGAAATGGCTCAACAATTAACAGCATTGTCTCCTCTTCCAGAGAGCCTGGGATCAACTACCAGTAACTATATGGTGTCCCATCTCCAGTACAAGGGGATCAAACAGACAGACAGACAGACAGAGATAAGGATGGCAGGCCTGCCTGGTCTTTCTTTCTTTCTTATCCTTTTTAAAAAAAAATATTTTTTATATATGTATTTATTAGATATAAGTACACTGTAGCTGTCTTTAGACACTGCAGAAGAGGGTGTCAGATTCTGGAGAATCTAAATCCCTCTTAGGGTCTGCATATGATGTACATAAACACAGACTCACATTTTCTTCTAAAAATTTAAAGATGGGTGGGGCCACTGAAAGGGCTCAACAATTAACAGCATTGTCTCCTCTTCCAGAGAACCTGGGATAAACTACCAGCAACACTATGGTGGCCCATCTCCAGTTCCAGGGTATCAGACAGACAGACAGACAGACAGAGATAAGGGTGGCAGGCCTGCCTGGTCTTTCTTTTTTCTTATCCTTTGTAAAAAATGTTTATTTAATTATTTATTTATATATTTATTAGATATAAGTACACAGTAGCTGTCTTCAGACACTCCAGAAGAGGGTGTCAGATTCTGGAGAATCTAAATCCCTCTTATGGTCTGCATATGATGTACATAAACACAGCCTCACATATACTTCTAAAAATTTAAAGATGGGTAGGACCACTGAAAGGGCTCAACAATTAACATCATTGTCTCCTCTTCCAGAGAACCTGGGATTAAACTACCAGCAACTATGTGGTGGCCCATCTCCAGTTCCAGGGGATCAGACAGACAGACAGACAGACAGACAGAGATAAGGATGGCAGGCCTGCTAGTCTTTCTTTTTTTCTTATCCTTTTAAAAAAATGTTTATTTATTTATTTATTTATTTATTTATTTATTTATTTATTTGTTTATTTATTAGATATAAGTACACTGTAGCTGTCTTCAGACTCTCCAGAAGAGGGTATCAGATTCTGGAGAATCTAAATAACTCTTATGGTCTGCATATGATGTACATAACACAGCCTCACATATATTTCTAAAAATTTAAAGATGTGTGGGGCCACTGAAAGGGCTCAACAATTAACAGCATTGTCTCCTCTTCCAGAGAACCTGGATCAACTACCAGCAACTATATGGTGGCCCATCTCCAGTTCCAGGGAATCAGACAGACAGACAGACAGACAGATATAAAGATGGAAGGCCTGCCTGGATTTTCTTTCTTTATTATCCTTATTTAAAAATGTTTATTTGTTTATTTATGTATTTATTAGACATAAGTACACTGTAGCTGTCTTCAGACACTCCAGAAGAGGGTGTCATATGCTGGAGAATCTAAATCCCTCTTATGGTCTGCATTTGATGTACATAAACATAGCCTCATATATACTTCTAAAAATTTAAAGATGGGTGGAGCCACTGAAAGGGCTCAACAATTAACAGCATTGTCTCCTTTCCCAGAGAACCTGGGATCAACTACCAGCAACTATATGGTGTCCCATCTCCAGTTACAGGGGATCAGACAGACAGACAGACAGACAGAAAGTGATAAGGATGGCAGGCCTGCATGGTCTTTCTTTCTTTCTTCTCCGTTTAAAAAAAATTTTTATTTATTTATTTTTATTTATTTATTTATTTATTTATTTATTTATTTATTTATTTTTAATGTATTTATTAGATATAAGTACACAATACTTGTCTTCAGACACTCCAGAAGAGGTTGTCAGATTCTGGAGAATCTAAATCCCTCTTATGGTCTGCATATGATGTACATAAACACAGCCTCACATATACTTCTAAAAATTTAAAGATGGGTGGGGCCACTAAAAGGGATCAACAATTAACAGCATTGTCTCCTCTTCCAGAGAACCTGGGATCAATAACCAGTAATTATATGGTGGCCCATCTCCAGTTCCAGGGGATCAGACAGACACACAGACAGACAGACAGAGATAAGGATGGCAGGCCTGCCTGGTCTTTGTTTCTTTCTTATCATTTTAAAAAAGGTTTATTAATTTATTTATGTATTTATTAGATATAAGTACACTATAGCTATCTTCAGACACTCCAGAAGAGGGTGTTTGATTCTGCAGAACGTAAATCCCATTTATGTTCTGCATATGATGTACATAAACACAGCCTCACATATTCTTCTAAAAATTTAAAGATGGTTGGGGCCACTGAAAGGAACCAACAATTAACAGCATTGTCTCCTCTTCCAGAGAACCTGGGATCAACTACCAGCAACTATATGTTGGCCCATCTCCAGTTTCAGGGGATCAGACAGACAAACAGACAGACAGAAAGACAGAGATAAGGATGGCAGGCCTGCCTGGTCTTTCTTTCTTTCTTATCCTTTTTAAAAAATGTTTATTTATTTATTTATTTATGTATTTTTTAGATATAAGTACACTGTAGCTGTCTTCAGACACTCCAGAAGAGGGTGTCAGATTCTGGAGAATCTATATCCCTCTTATGGTTGCATATGATGTACATGAACACAGCCTCACATATACTTCTAAAAATTTAAAGATGTGTGGGGCCACTGAAAGGGCTCAACAATTAACAGCATTGTCTCCTCTTCCAGAGAACCTGAAATCAACTACCAGCAACTATATGGTGGCCCATCTCCAGTTCCAGGGGATCAGACAGACAGACAGACAGAGATAAGGATGGCAGGCCTGCCTGGTCTTTCTTTCTTTCTTATCGTTTTAAAAAAATGTTTATTTAATTATTTATGTATTTATTAGATATAAGTACACTGTAGCTGTCTTCAGACACGCCAGAAGAGGGTGTCAGATTCTGGAATATCTAAATCCCTCTTATGGTATGTATATGATGTACATAAACACAGCCTCACATATACTTCTAAAAATTTAAAGATGGGTTGGGCTACTGAAAGGGCTCAACAATTAACAGCACTGACTCCTCTTCCAGAGAACCTGGGATCAACTACCAGCAATTATATGGTGGCCCAACTCCAGTTCCAGGGGATCAGACTGAAAGACAGACAGACAGACAAGGATGGCAGGCCTGCCTGGTCTCTCTTACGTTATTATCCTTTTTTAAAATGTTTATTTGTTTATTTATGAATTTATTAGATATAAGTACACTGTAGCGGTCTTCAGACACTCCAGAAGAGGGTGTCAGATTCTGGAGTATCTAAATCCCTCTTATGGTATGCATATGATGTACATAAACACAGCCTCACATATACTTCTAAAAATTTAAAGATGGGCGGGGCAACTGAGAGGGCTCAACAATTAACAGCATTGTCTCTTCTTCCAGAGAATCTGGGATCAACTACCAGCAACTATATGGTGACCCATCTCCAGTTCCAGGGGATCAGATAGACAGACAGACAGACATACAGACAGACAGAGATAAGGATGGCAGGCCTGCCTGGTCTTTCTTTCTTTCTTATCCTTTTTAAAAAATGTTTATTAATTTACGTATGTATTTATTAGATATAAGTACACTGTAGCTGTCTTCAAACACTCCCGAAGAAGGTGTCAGATTCTGGAGAATCTATATCCCTCTTATGGTCTGCATATGATGTACATAAACACAGCCTCACATATACTTCTAAAAATTTAAAGATGGGTGGGGCCACTTAAAGGGCTCAACAATTAACAGCATTGTCTCCTCTTCCAGAGAACCTGGGATGAACTACCAGCAACTATATGGTGGCCCATCTCCAGTTCCAGGGGATCAGACAGACAGAGAGACAGACAGAGATAAGGATGGCAGGCTTGCCTGGTCTTTCTTTCTTTATTATACTGTTGAAAAATTGTTTATTTATTTATTTATTTATTTTTATTTATGTATTTATTAGATATAAGTACACTGTAGCTGTCTTCAGACACTTCAGAAGATGTTGTCAGATTCTGGAGAATCTAAATCCCTCTTATGGTCTGCATATGATGTACATAAACACAGACTCACATATACTTCTAAAAATTTAAAGATGTGTGGGGCCACTGAAAGGACTCAACAATTAACAGCATTGTCTCCTCTTCCAGAGAACCTCGGATCAACTACCAGCAAATATATGGGGCCCATTCCAGTTCCAGGGGATCAGACTGACAGACAGACAGACAGACAGACAGAGATAAGGATGGCAGGCCTGCTGGTCTTTCTTTTTTTCTTATCCTTTTTAAAAAATGTTTATTTATTTATTTATATATTTATTTATTTATTTATTTATTTATTTATGTATTTATTAGATATATGTACACTGTATCCGTCATAGACACTCCAAAAGACGATGTCAGATTCTGGAGAATCTAAATCCCTCTTACGGTCTGAATATGATGTACATAAACACAGCATCACATTTACTTCTAGAAATTTAAAGATGAGTGGGGCCACTGAAAGGGCTGAACAATTAACAGAATTGTCTCCTCTTCAGAGTACCTGGGATCAACTACCAGCAACTATATGGTGGCCCATCTCCAGTTCCAGGAGATCAGACAGACAGACAGACAGAGAGACAGACAGACAGACATAGATAAGGATGACAGTCCAGCCTGGTCTTTCTTTCTATCTTATTCTTTTTAAAAAATGTTTGTTTATTTATTTATTTATTTATTTATTTATTTATTTATTTATTTATTTATTTATATATTTATGTATTTATTAGATATAAGTACACTTTAGCTATCTTCAGACACTCCAGAAGAGGGTGTCAGATTCTGGAGAATCTATATCCCTCTTATGGTCTGCATATGATGTACATAAACACAGCCTCACATATACTTCTAAAAATTTAAAGATGTGTGGGGCCACTGAAAGGTCTCAACAATTAACAGCATTGTCTACTCATCAGAGATCCTGGGATCAACTACCAGCAACTATATGGTGGCCCATCTCCAGTTCCATGTTATCAGACAGACAGACAGAGAGACAAGGATAAGGATGGCAGGCCTGCATGGTCTTTCTTTCTTTTTTATCCTTTTAAAAAAATGTTTATTTATTTATTTATGTATTTATTAGATATAAGTACAATGGAGCTTTCTTCAAACAATCCAGAAGAGGGTGTCAGATTCTGGAGAATCTAAATCCCTCTTATGGTCTGCATATGATGTACATAAACACAGCACAACTTTACTTCTAAAAATTCAAAGATGGGTGGGGCCACTGAAATGGCTCAACAATTAACAGCATTGTCTCCTCTTCCAGAGAGCCTGGGATCAACTACCAGCAACTATATGGTGGCCCATCTCCAGTACCAGGGTATAAAACAGACAGACAGACAGACAGAGATAAGGATGGCAGGCCTGCCTGGTCTTTCTTTCTTTCTTATCCTTTTTAAAAATATTTATTTTTATATATGTATTTATTAGATATAAGTACACTGTAGCTGTCTTTAGACACTGCAGAAGAGGGTGTCAGATTCTGGAGAATCTAAATCCCTCTTAGGGTCTGCATATGATGTACATAAACACAGACTCACATTTTCTTCTAAAAATTTAAAGATGGGTGGGGCCACTGAAAGGGCTCAACAATTAACAGCATTGTCTCCTCTTCCAGAGAACCTGGGATAAACTACCAGCAACACTATGGTGGCCCATCTCCAGTCCAGGGTATCAGACAGACAGACAGACAGACAGACAGAGATAAGGGTGGCAGGAATGCCTGGTCTTTCTTACTTTCTTATCCTTTTTAAAAAATGTTTGTTTATTTATTTATTTATTTATTTATTTATTTATTTATTTATTAGATATAAGTAAACTGTAGTTGTCTTCAGACACTCCAGAAGAGGGTGTCAGATTCTGGAGAATCTAAATCCCTCTTATGGTCTGCATATGATGTACATAAACACAGCCTCACATATACTTCTAAAAATTTAAAGATGGGTGGGGCCACAGAAAGTGCTCAATAATTAACAGCATTGTCTCCTCTTCCAGAGAACATTGGATAAACTACCAGCAACTATATGGTGGCCCATCTCAAGTTCCAGGGTATCAGACAGACAGACAGACAGAAAGAGATAAGGATGGAGGCCTGCCTGGTCTTTCTTTCTTACTTATACTTTTTAGATAATGTTTATTTATTTATTTATGTATTTATTAGATATAAGTACACTGTAGCTGTCTTCAAACACTCTAGAAGAGGGTCTCATCTTCTGGAGAATCTAAATCCCTCTTATGGTCTGCATATGATGTACATAAACACAGCCTCGCATATACTTCTAAAAATTTAAAGATGGGTGGGCCCACTGAAAGGGCTCAACAATTAACAGCATTGTCTCTTCTTCCAGAGAACGTGGGATCAACTACCAGCAACTATATGGTGGCCCATCTCAAGTTCCAGGGGATAAGACAGACAGACAGACAGACAGAGATAAGGATGGCAGGCCTGCCTGATTTTTCTTTCTTTCTTATCCTTTTTAAAAAATGTTTATTTATTTGTTTATTTATTTATTTATTTGTTTATTTATTTATGTATTTATTAGATATAAGTACACTGTAGCTGTCTTCAGACACTCCAGAAGAGGGTGTCAGATTCTGGAGAATCTATATCCCTCTTATGGTTGCATATGATGTACATGAACACAGCCTCACATATACTTCTAAAAATTTAAAGATGTGTGGGGCCACTGAAAGGGCTCAACAATTAACAGCATTGTCTCCTCTTCCAGAGAACCTGAAATCAACTACCAGCAAATATATGGTGGCCCATCTCCAGTTCCAGGGGATCAGAGAGACAGACAGACAGAGATAAGGATGGCAGGCCTGCCTGGTCTTTCTTTCTTTCTTATCGTTTTAAAAAAATGTTTATTTAATTATTTATGTATTTATTAGATATAAGTACACTGTAGCTGTCTTCAGACACGCCAGAAGAGGGTGTCAGATTCTGGAATATCTAAATCCCTCTTATGGTATGTATATGATGTACATAAACACAGCCTCACATATACTTCTAAAAATTTAAAGATGGGTTGGGCTACTGAAAGGGCTCAACAATTAACAGCACTGACTCCTCTTCCAGAGAACCTGGGATCAACTACCAGCAATTATATGGTGGCCCAACTCCAGTTCCAGGGGATCAGACAGAAAGACAGACAGACAGACAAGGATGGCAGGCCTGCCTGGTCTCTCTTACGTTATTATCCTTTTTTAAAATGTTTATTTGTTTATTTATGAATTAATTAGATATAAGTACACTGTAGCTGTCTTCAGACACTCCAGAAGAGGGTGTCAGATTCTGGAGTATCTAAATCCCTCTTATGGTATGCATATGATGTACATAAACACAGCCTCACATATACTTCTAAAAATTTAAAGATGGGCGGGGCAACTGAGAGGGCTCAACAATTAACAGCATTGTCTCTTCTTCCAGAGAATCTGGGATCAACTACCAGCAACTATATGGTGACCCATCTCCAGTTCCAGGGGATCAGATAGACAGACAGACAGACATACAGACAGACAGAGATAAGGATGGCAGGCCTGCCTGGTCTTTCTTTCTTTCTTATCCTT
Organism: Mus caroli; assembly: GCF_978045245.1. NCBI lineage: Eukaryota > Metazoa > Chordata > Mammalia > Rodentia > Muridae > Mus > Mus caroli. The sequence continues at coordinate 30,747 of NW_028227450.1, read as the reverse complement.
TTTAAAAAATGTTTATTAATTTACGTATGTATTTATTAGATATAAGTACACTGTAGCTGTCTTCAAACACTCCCGAAGAAGGTGTCAGATTCTGGAGAATCTATATCCCTCTTATGGTCTGCATATGATGTACATAAACACAGCCTCACATATACTTCTAAAAATTTAAAGATGGGTGGGGCCACTTAAAGGGCTCAACAATTAACAGCATTGTCTCCTCTTCCAGAGAACCTGGGATGAACTACCAGCAACTATATGGTGGCCCATCTCCAGTTCCAGGGGATCAGACAGACAGAGAGACAGACAGAGATAAGGATGGCAGGCTTGCCTGGTCTTTCTTTCTTTATTATACTGTTGAAAAATTGTTTATTTATTTATTTATTTATTTTTATTTATGTATTTATTAGATATAAGTACACTGTAGCTGTCTTCAGACACTTCAGAAGATGTTGTCAGATTCTGGAGAATCTAAATCCCTCTTATGGTCTGCATATGATGTACATAAACACAGACTCACATATACTTCTAAAAATTTAAAGATGTGTGGGGCCACTGAAAGGACTCAACAATTAACAGCATTGTCTCCTCTTCCAGAGAACCTCGGATCAACTACCAGCAAATATATGGGGCCCATTCCAGTTCCAGGGGATCAGACTGACAGACAGACAGACAGACAGACAGAGATAAGGATGGCAGGCCTGCTGGTCTTTCTTTTTTTCTTATCCTTTTTAAAAAATGTTTATTTATTTATTTATATATTTATTTATTTATTTATTTATTTATTTATGTATTTATTAGATATATGTACACTGTATCCGTCATAGACACTCCAAAAGACGATGTCAGATTCTGGAGAATCTAAATCCCTCTTACGGTCTGAATATGATGTACATAAACACAGCATCACATTTACTTCTAGAAATTTAAAGATGAGTGGGGCCACTGAAAGGGCTGAACAATTAACAGAATTGTCTCCTCTTCAGAGTACCTGGGATCAACTACCAGCAACTATATGGTGGCCCATCTCCAGTTCCAGGAGATCAGACAGACAGACAGACAGAGAGACAGACAGACAGACATAGATAAGGATGACAGTCCAGCCTGGTCTTTCTTTCTATCTTATTCTTTTTAAAAAATGTTTGTTTATTTATTTATTTATTTATTTATTTATTTATTTATTTATTTATATATTTATGTATTTATTAGATATAAGTACACTTTAGCTATCTTCAGACACTCCAGAAGAGGGTGTCAGATTCTGGAGAATCTATATCCCTCTTATGGTCTGCATATGATGTACATAAACACAGCCTCACATATACTTCTAAAAATTTAAAGATGTGTGGGGCCACTGAAAGGTCTCAACAATTAACAGCATTGTCTACTCATCAGAGATCCTGGGATCAACTACCAGCAACTATATGGTGGCCCATCTCCAGTTCCATGTTATCAGACAGACAGACAGAGAGACAAGGATAAGGATGGCAGGCCTGCCTGGTCTTTCTTTCTTTTTTATCCTTTTAAAAAATGTTTATTTATTTATTTATGTATTTATTAGATATAAGTACAATGTAGCTTTCTTCAAACAATCCAGAAGAGGGTGTCAGATTCTGGAGAATCTAAATCCCTCTTATGGTCTGCATATGATGTACATAAACACAGCACAACTTTACTTCTAAAAATTCAAAGATGGGTGGGGCCACTGAAATGGCTCAACAATTAACAGCATTGTCTCCTCTTCCAGAGAGCCTGGGATCAACTACCAGCAACTATATGGTGGCCCATCTCCAGTACCAGGGTATAAAACAGACAGACAGACAGACAGAGATAAGGATGGCAGGCCTGCCTGGTCTTTCTTTCTTTCTTATCCTTTTTAAAAATATTTATTTTTTATATATGTATTTATTAGATATAAGTACACTGTAGCTGTCTTTAGACACTGCAGAAGAGGGTGTCAGATTCTGGAGAATCTAAATCCCTCTTAGGGTCTGCATATGATGTACATAAACACAGACTCACATTTTCTTCTAAAAATTTAAAGATGGGTGGGGCCACTGAAAGGGCTCAACAATTAACAGCATTGTCTCCTCTTCCAGAGAACCTGGGATAAACTACCAGCAACACTATGGTGGCCCATCTCCAGTCCAGGGTATCAGACAGACAGACAGACAGACAGACAGAGATAAGGGTGGCAGGAATGCCTGGTCTTTCTTACTTTCTTATCCTTTTTAAAAAATGTTTGTTTATTTATTTATTTATTTATTTATTTATTTATTTATTTATTAGATATAAGTAAACTGTAGTTGTCTTCAGACACTCCAGAAGAGGGTGTCAGATTCTGGAGAATCTAAATCCCTCTTATGGTCTGCATATGATGTACATAAACACAGCCTCACATATACTTCTAAATATTTAAAGATGGGTGGGGCCACAGAAAGTGCTCAATAATTAACAGCATTGTCTCCTCTTCCAGAGAACATTGGATAAACTACCAGCAACTATATGGTGGCCCATCTCAAGTTCCAGGGTATCAGACAGACAGACAGACAGAAAGAGATAAGGATGGAGGCCTGCCTGGTCTTTCTTTCTTACTTATACTTTTTAGATAATGTTTATTTATTTATTTATGTATTTATTAGATATAAGTACACTGTAGCTGTCTTCAAACACTCTAGAAGAGGGTCTCATCTTCTGGAGACTCTAAATCCCTCTTATGGTCTGCATATGATGTACATAAACACAGCCTCGCATATACTTCTAAAAATTTAAAGATGGGTGGGCCCACTGAAAGGGCTCAACAATTAACAGCATTGTCTCTTCTTCCAGAGAACGTGGGATCAACTACCAGCAACTATATGGTGGCCCATCTCAAGTTCCAGGGGATAAGACAGACAGACAGACAGACAGAGATAAGGATGGCAGGCCTGCCTGATTTTTCTTTCTTTCTTATCCTTTTTAAAAAATGTTTATTTATTTGTTTATTTATTTATTTATTTATTTGTTTATTTATTTATGTATTTATTAGATATAAGTACACTGTAGCTGTCTTCAGACTCTCCAGAAGAGGGTGTAAGATTCTGGAGAATCTATATCCCTCTTATGGTTGCATATGATGTACATGAACACAGCCTCACATATACTTCTAAAAATTTAAAGATGGGTGGGGCCACTGAAAGGGCTCAACAATTAACAGCATTGTCTCCTCTTTCAGAGAACCTGGGATAAACTACCAGCACCTTATGGTGGCCCATCTCCAGTTCCATTGGATCAGACAGACAGACAGACAGAGAGACAGACAGACAGACAAAGATAAGAATGGCAGTCCTGCCTGGTCTTTCTTTCTTTCTTATCCTATTAAAAAAATGTTTGTTTGTTTATTTATTTATTTATTTATTTATTTATTTATTTATGTATTTATTAGATATAAGTACACTGTAGCTGTCTTCAGACACTCCAGAAGAGGGTGTCCTATTCTGGAGAATCTATATCCCTCTTATGGTCTGCATATGATGTACAGAAACACAGCCTCACATATACTTCTAAAAATTTAAAGATGGGTCTGCCCACTGAAAGGGCTCAACAATTAACAGCATTGTCTTCTCTTCCAGAGAACCTGGGATCAACTACCAGCAACTATATGGTGGCCGATCTCGAGTCCAAGGGGATCAGACAGACTGTAGACAGACAGACAGACAGACAGAGATAATGATTTCAGGCCTGCCTGGTCTTTCTTTCTTTCTTATCCTGTTTAAAAAATGTTTATTTATTTATTTATTTATTTATTTATTTATTTATTTATTTATTTAATATAAGTACACTGTAGCTGCCTTCAGACACTCCAGAAGAGGGTTTCAGATTCTGGAGAATCTAAATCACATTTATGGTCTGCATATGATGTACATAAACACAGCCTCACATATACTTCTAAATATTTAAAGATGGGTGGCGCCACTGAAAGGGCTCAACAATTAACATCATTGGCTCCTCTTCCAGAGAACCTGGGATAAACTACCAGCAACACTATGGTTGCCCATCTCCAGTTCCAGGGAATCAGACAGACAGACAGACAGAGATAAGGGTGGCAGGCCTGCCTGGTCTTTCTTACTTTCTTATCCTTTTTAAAAATGTTTATTTATTTATTTATTTATTTATTTATTTATTTATTTATTCATTCATTCATTTATTTATTTATGTATTTATTAGATATAAGTAAACTGTAGCTGTCTTCAGACACTCAGGAAGAGGGTGTCAGATTCTGGAGAATCTAAATCCCTCTTATGGTCTGCATATGATGTACATAAAAACAGCCTCACATATACTTCTAAAAATTTAAAGATGGGTTGGCCACAGAAAGGGCTCAACAATTAAAAGCATTGTCTCCTCTTCCAGAGAACCTTAGATAAACTACCAGCAACTATATGGTGGCCCATCTCCAGTTCCAGTGTATCACACAGACAGACAGAGAGACACACATAAATATGGAGGCCTGTCTGGTCTTTCTTTCTTTCTTATCCTTTTTAAAAAATGTTTATTTATTTATTTATATGTTTATTAGATATAAGTACACATTAGCTGTCTTCAGACACTCCAGAAGAGGGTGTCAGATTCTGGAGAATCTAAATCCCTCTTATGGTCTGCATATGATGTACATAAACACAGCCTCACATACACTTCTAAAAATTTAAAGATGGGTGGGGCCACTGAAAGGGCTCAAAAATTAACAGCATTGTCTCCTCTTCCAGAGAACCTGGGATCAACTACCAGCAACTATATGGTGGCCCATCTCGAGTCCAAGGGGATCAGACAGACTGTAGACAGACAGACAGAGAGACAGAGATAAGGATGGCAGGCCTGCCTGGTCTTTCTTTCTTTCTTATCCTGTTTATAAAATGTTTATTTATTTATTTATTTATTTATTTATTTATTTATTTATTTATTTATTTATTTGATATAAGTACACTGTAGTTGTCTTCAGACACTCCAGAAGAGGGTGTCAGATTCTGGAGAATCTAAATCACATTTATGGTCTGCATATGATGTACATAAACACAGCCTCACATATACTTCTAAATATTTAAAGATGGGTGGGGCCAATGAAAGGGCTCAACAATTAACAGCATTGTCTCCTCTTCCAGAGAACCTGGAATCAACTACCAGCAACACTATGGTGGCCAATCTACAGTTCCAGGGTATCAGACAGACAGACAGACAGACAGACAGAGATAAGGGTGGCAGGCCTGCCTGGTCTTTCTTACTTTCTTATCCTTTTTAAAAAATGTTTATTTATTTATTTATTTATTCATTTATTTATTTATTTATTTATGTATTTATTAGATATAAGTAAACTGTAGCTGTCTTCAGACACTCCAGAAGAGGGTGTCAGATTCTGGAGAATCTAAATCCCTCTTATGGTCTGCATATGATGTACATAAACACAGCCTCACATATACTTCTAAAAATTGAAAGATGGGTGGGGCTACAGAAAGGGCTCAACATTTAAAAGCACTGTCTCCTCTTCCAGAGAACCTTGGATAAACTACCAGCAACTATATGGTGGCCCACTTCCAGTTCCAGGGTTTCACACAGACAGACAGACAGACAGACAGAGATAAGGGTGGCAGGCCTGCCTGGTCTTTCTTTCTGTCTTATCCTTTTTAAAAAATGTTTATTTATTTATTTATTTATTTGTTTATTTATTTATTTATGTATTTATTAGATATAAGTACACTTAAGCTGTCTTCAGACACTACAGAAGAGGGTGTCAGTTTCTGGAGAATCTAAATCACTCTTATGGTCTGATTATGATGTACATAAACACAGCCTCAGATATACTTCTAAAAATTTAATGAAGGGTGGGGCCACTGAAAGGGCTCAACAATTTACAGCATTGTCTCCTCTTCCAGAGAACCTTGGATAAACTACCAGCAACTATATGGTGGCCCATATCCAGTACCAGAGGATCAGACAGACAGACAGACAGACAGACAGAGATAAGGATGGCAGGCCTGCCAGGTCTTTGTTTCTTTCTTATCCTTTTTAAAAAATGTTTATTTATTTATTTATTTATTTATGTATGTATTTATTAGATATAAGTACACTGTAGCTGTCTTCAGACACTCCAGAAGAGGGTGTCAGATTCTGGAGAATTTAAATCACTCTTATGATCTGCATATGATGTACATAAATTCAGCCTCACATTTACTTCTAAAAATTTAAAGATGGCTGTGGCCACTGAAAGGACTGAAAAATTAACATCATTGTCTCCTCTTCCAGAGAACTTGGGAAAAACTACCAGCAAATATATGGTGGCCCATATCCAGTTCCAGAGGATCAGACAGACAGACAGACAGACAGACAGACAGAGATAAGGATGGCAGGACTGCCTGATTTTACTTTCTTCCTTATCCTTTTTAAAAAATGTTTATTTATTTATTAATTTATTTATTTATATATTTTTTAGATATAAGTACACTGTAGCTGTCTTAAGATCTCCAGTAGAGGGTGTCAGGTTCTGAGGAATCTAAAACCATCTTCTGGTCTGCATATGATGTACATAAACACAGCCTCAGATATACTTCTAAAAATTAATGAAGGGTGGGGCCACTGAAAGGGCTCTACAATTAACAGCATTGTCTCCTCTTCCAGAGAACCTGGGATCAACTACCAGCAACTATATGGTGGCTCATCTCCAGTTCCCAGGGATCAGACAGACAGACAGACAGACAAACAGAGATATGGATGGCAGGCCTGCCTGGTCTTTCTTTTTTTCTTATCATTTAATTAAAAAAATGTTTATTTATTTATTTATTTATTTATTTATGTATTTATTATATATAAGTACACTGTAGCTGTCTTCAGACACTCCAGAAGAGGGTGTCAGATTATGGAGAATCTAAATCCCTCTTATGGCCTGCATATGATGTACATAAACAGAGCCTCACATACAGTTCTAAACATTTAAAGATGGGTGGGGCCATTGAAAGGGCTCAACAATGAACAGCATTGTCTCCCTCTTCCAGAGAACCTCGGATCAACTACAAGCAACTATATGGTGGCCCATCTCCAGTTCCAGGGGATCAGACAGACAGAGATACAGACAGTCAGAGATAAGGATGGCAGGCCTGCCTGGTCTTTCTTTCTTTCTTATCCTTTTGAAAAAATGTTTATTTATTTATTTATTTATTTATTTATTAGATATAAGTACACTGTAGCTGTCTTCAGACACTCCAGAAAAGTGTGTCAGATTCTGGAGAATCTAAATCCCTTTTATGGTCTGCATATGATGTACATAAACACAGACTCATGTATACTTCTAAAAATTTAAAGATGGGTGGGGCCACTGAAAGGGCTCAACAATTAACAGCATTGTCTCCTCTTCCAGAGAACCTGGGATCAACTACCAACAACTATATGGTGGCCCATCCCCAGTTCCATGGGATCAGAACGACAGACAGACAGACAGACAAACAGAGATAAGGAAGGCAGGCCTGCCTGGTCTTTCTTTCTTTCTTATCCTTTTTAAAAAATGTTTATTTATTTATTTATTTATTTATTTATTTATTTATATATATATATTTATTTATTTATTAGATATAGGTACACTGTAGCTGTCTTCAGACTCTCCAGTAGAGGGTGTTAGAATCTGGAGAATCTGAATCCCTCTTATGGTCTGCATATGATGTACATAAACACAGCCTCACATATACTTCTTAAAATTTAAAGAAGGTTGGGGCCACTCTAAAAGCTCAACAATTAACAACATTGTCTCCTCTTACAGAGAACCTGGGATAAACTACCAGCAACTATATGGTGGCCCATCTCCAGTCCAGTGGATCAGACAGACAGACAGACAGAGAGACAGAGATAAGGATGGCAGGCCTGCCTGGTCTTTCTTTATTTCTTATCCTTTAAAAAAAATGTTTGTTTACTTATTTATTTATTTATTTATTTATTAGATATAAGTACACTGTAGCCGTCTTCAGACACTCCAAGAGAGGGTGTCAGATTCTGGAGAGTCTAAATCCCTCTTATGGTCTGCATATGATGTACATAAACACAGCCTCACATATACTTCTAAAAATTTAAAGATGGGTGGGACCACTGAAAGGGCTCAACAATTACCATCACTGTCTCCACTTCCAGAGAACCTGGGATCAACTACCAGCAAGTATATAGTGGCCCACCTCCACGTCCAAGGGATCAGACAGACTGTCAGACAGACAGACAGACAGACAGAGATAAGGATGGCAGGCCTGCCTGGTCTTACTTTCTTTCTTATCCTTTTAAAAAATGTTTATGTATGTATTTATTTATTTATTTATTTATTTATTTATTTATTTATGTATTTATTAGATATAAGTACAATGTAGCTGTCTTCACACACTTCAGAAGAGGGTGTCAGATTCTGGAGTATCTAAATCCCTCCTATGGTCTGCATATGATGTACATAAACACAGCCTCACATATACTTCTAAAAATTTAAAGATGGGTGGGGCCACTGAAAGGGCTCAACAATTAACAGCATTGTCTCCTCTTCCGGAGAACCTGGGATCAACTACCAGCAACTATATGGTGGCCTATCTCCAGTTCCAAAGGATCATATAGAGAGAAAGACAGACAGAAAGAGATAAGGACGGCAGGCTTGCCTGGTCTTTCTTTCTTTCTTATCCTTTTTAAAAAATGTTTATTTATTTATTTATTCATGTATTTATTAGATAAAAGTACACTGTAGCTATCTTCAGACACTCCAGAAGAGTGTGTCAGTTTATGGAGCATCTAAATCCCTCTTATGGTCTGCATATGATGTACATAAACACAGCCTCACATACACTTCTAAAAATTTAAAGATGGGTGGGCCATTGAAAGGGCTCAACAATTAACAGCATTGTCTCCTCTTCCAGAGAACCTCTGATTAACTACCAGCAACTATATGGTGGCCCATCCCCAGTTCCATGGGATCAGAACGACAGACAGACAGACAGACAAACAGAGATAAGGAAGGCAGGCCTGCCTGGTCTTTCTTTCTTTCCTATCCTTTTTAAAAAATGTTTATTTATTTATTTATTTATTTATTTATTTATTTATTTATATATTTATTTATTTATTTATTAGATATAGGTACACTGTAGCTGTCTTCAGACTCTCCAGTAGAGGGTGTTAGAATCTGGAGAATCTGAATCCCTCTTATGGTCTGCATATGATGTACATAAACACAGCCTCACATATACTTCTAAAAATTTAAAGAAGGTTGGGGCCACTCTAAAAGCTCAACAATTAACAACATTGTCTCCTCTTCCAGAGAACCTGGGATAAACTACCAGCACCTATATGGTGGCCCATCTCCAGTCCAGTGGATCAGACAGACAGACAGACAGAGAGACAGAGATAAGGATGGCAGGCCGGCCTGGTCTTTCTTTATTTCTTATCCTTTAAAAAAATGTTTGTTTATTTATTTATTTATTTATTTATTTATTTATTTATTAGATATAAGTACACTGTAGCCGTCTTCAGACACTCCAAGAGAGGGTGTCAGATTCTGGAGAATCTAAATCCCTCTTATGGTCTGCATATGATGTACATAAACACAGCCTCACATATACTTCTAAAAATTTAAAGATGGGTGGGACCACTGAAAGGGCTCAACAATTACCATCACTGTCTCCACTTCCAGAGAACCTGGGATCAACTACCAGCAAGTATATAGTGGCCCACCTCCACGTCCAAGGGATCAGACAGACTGTCAGACAGACAGACAGACAGACAGAGATAAGGATGGCAGGCCTGCCTGGTCTTACTTTCTTTCTTATCCTTTTAAAAAATGTTTATGTATGTATTTATTTATTTATTTATTTATTTATTTATTTATTTATTTATTTATGTATTTATTAGATATAAGTACAATGTAGCTGTCTTCACACACTTCAGAAGAGGGTGTCAGATTCTGGATATCTAAATCCCTCCTATGGTCTGCATATGATGTACATAAACACAGCCTCACATATACTTCTAAAAATTTAAAGATGGGTGGGGCCACTGAAAGGGCTCAAAAATTAACAGCATTGTCTCCTCTTCCGGAGAACCTGGGATCAACTACCAGCAACTATATGGTGGCCTATCTCCAGTTCCAAAGGATCATATAGAGAGAAAGACAGACAGAAAGAGATAAGGACGGCAGGCTTGCCTGGTCTTTCTTTCTTTCTTATCCTTTTTAAAAAATGTTTATTTATTTATTTATTCATGTATTTATTAGATAAAAGTACACTGTAGCTATCTTCAGACACTCCAGAAGAGTGTGTCAGTTTATGGAGCATCTAAATCCCTCTTATGGTCTGCATATGATGTACATAAACACAGCCTCACATACACTTCTAAAAATTTAAAGATGGGTGGGCCATTGAAAGGGCTCAACAATTAACAGCATTGTCTCCTCTTCCAGAGAACCTCTGATTAACTACCAGCAACTATATGGTGGCCCATCCCCAGTTCCATGGGATCAGAATGACAGACAGACAGACAGACAAACAGAGATAAGGAAGGCAGGCCTGCCTGGTCTTTCTTTCTTTCCTATCCTTTTTAAAAAATGTTTATTTATTTATTTATTTATTTATTTATTTATTTATTTATATATATATTTATTTATTTATTTATTAGATATAGGTACACTGTAGCTGTCTTCAGACTCTCCAGTAGAGGGTGTTAGAATCTGGAGAATCTGAATCCCTCTTATGGTCTGCATATGATGTACATAAACACAGCCTCACATATACTTCTAAAAATTTAAAGAAGGTTGGGGCCACTCTAAAAGCTCAACAATTAACAACATTGTCTCCTCTTACAGAGAACCTGGGATAAACTACCAGCACCTATATGGTGGCCCATCTCCAGTCCAGTGGATCAGACAGACAGACAGACAGAGAGACAGAGATAAGGATGGCAGGCCGGCCTGGTCTTTCTTTATTTCTTATCCTTTAAAAAAATGTTTGTTTATTTATTTATTTATTTATTTATTTATTTATTTATTTATTTATTAGATATAAGTACACTGTAGCCGTCTTCAGACACTCCAAGAGAGGGTGTCAGATTCTGGAGAATCTAAATCCCTCTTATGGTCTGCATATGATGTACATAAACACAGCCTCACATATACTTCTAAAAATTTAAAGATGGGTGGGGCCACTGAAAGGGCTCAACAATTAACAGCATTGTCTCCTCTTCCGGAGAACCTGGGATCAACTACCAGCAACTATATGGTGGCCTATCTCCAGTTCCAAAGGATCATATAGAGAGAAAGACAGACAGAAAGAGATAAGGACGGCAGGCTTGCCTGGTCTTTCTTTCTTTCTTATCCTTTTTAAAAAATGTTTATTTATTTATTTATTCATGTATTTATTAGATATAAGTACACTGTAGCTATCTTCAGACACTCCAGAAGAGTGTGTCAGTTTATGGAGCATCTAAATCCCTCTTATGGTCTGCATATGATGTACATTAACACAGCCTCACATACACTTCTAAAAATTTAAAGATGGGTGGGGCCATTGAAAGGGCTCAACAATTAACAGCATTGTCTCCTCTTCCAGAGAACCTCTGAATAACTACCAGCAACTATATGGTGGCCCATCTCCAGTTCCAGGGGATCAGAGAGACAGACAGACAGTCAGATATAAGGATGGCAGGCCTGCCTGGTCTTTCTTTTTTTCCTTTTGAAAAAATGTTTACTTATTTATTTATTTATTTATTTATTTATTTATTTATTTATTTATTAGATATAAGTACACTGTAGCTGTCTTCAGACACTCCAGAAGAGGGTGTCAGATTCTGGAGAATCTAAATACCTCTTATGGTCTGCATATGATATACATAAACACAGACTCAAGTATACTTCTAAAAATTTAAAGATGGGTGGGGCCACTGAAAGGGCTCAACAATTAAGAGCGTTGTCTCCTCTTCCAGAGAACCTGGGATCAACTACCAGCAACTATATGGTGGCCCATCTCCAGTTCCAGGGGATCAGACAGACAGACAGAGAGACACACAGACAGAAATAAGGATGGCAGGCCTGCCTGGTCTTTCTTTCTTTCTTATCCTTTTTAAAAAATGTTTACTTATTTATTTATTCATGTATTTATTATATATAAGTACACTGTAGTGTCTTCAGACACTCCAGAAGAGGGTGTCAGCTTCTGGAGAATCTAAATCACTCTTATGGTCTGAATATAATGTACATAAACACAGCCTCACAATTACTTCTAAAAATTTAAAGATGAGTGGCGCCACTGAAAGCGGTAAACAATTAACAGCATTGTCTCCTCTTTCAGAGAACCTGGGATCAACTACCAGCAACTATATGCTGGCCCATTTCCAGTACCAGAGGAAAAGACAGACAGATAGACAGACAGACAGACAGACAGAGATAAGGATGGCAGGCCTGCCAGGTCTTTCTTTCTTTCTTATCTTTTTAAAAAATGTTTATTTATTTATTTATTTATTTATTTATTTATTTATTTATGTATTTATTAGATATAAGTACACTGTAGCTGTCTTCAGACACTCCAGAGAGGGTGTCAGATTCTGGAGATTCTAAATCCCTCTTATGGTCTGCATATGATGTACATAAACAAAGCCTCACATATACTCCTAAAAATTTAAAGATGGGTGGGGCCACTGAAAGGGCTCACAATTAACAGCACTGACTCCTCTTCCAGAGAACCTGGGATCAACTACCAACAACTATATGGTGGCCTATCTTCAGTTCCAAAGGATCATATAGATAGACAGACAGACAGACAGAGATGAGGATGGCAGGCCTGCCTGGTCTTTCTTTCTTTCTTATCCAATTGAAAAAATGTTTACTTATTAATTAATTAATTTATTTATTTATTTATTTATTAGATATAAGTACACTGTAGCTTTCTTCAGACATTCCAGAAGAGGGTGTCAGATTCTGGAGAAACTAATACCTCTTATGTTCTGCATATGATGTACATAAACACAGACTCAAGTATACTTCTAAAAATTTAAAGATGGGTGGGGCCACTGAATGGGCTCAACAATTAACAGCATTGTCTCCTCTTCCAGAGAACCTGGGATCAACTACCAGCAACTATATGGTGGCCCATCTGCAGTTCCAGGGGATCAGACAGACAGACAGACAGAGATAAGGAAGGCAGGCCTGCCTGGTCTTTCTTTCTTACTTATCCTGATTTAAAAATGTTTATTTATTTATTTATTTATTTATTTATTTATTTATTTATTTATGTATGTATTTATTAGATATAAGTACACTATAGCTGTCTTCAGACACTCCAGAAGAGGGTGTCAGATTCTGAAGAATTTAAATCACTCTTAGGGTCTGCATATGATGTACATAAATACAGCCTCACATTTACCTCTAAAAATTTAAAGATGGTTGGGGCCACTGAAAGGGCTCAACAATTCACAGCATTGTCTCCTCTTCCAGAGAACCTGGGAAAAACTACCAGCAAATATATGGTGGCCCATATCCAGTTCCAGAGGATCAGACAGACAGACAGACAGACAGAGAGAGATAAGGATGGCAGGACTGCCTGATTTTTCTTTCTTTCTTATCCTTTTTAAAAAATGTTTATTTATTTATTAATTAATTTATTTATGTATTTATTAGATATAAGTACACTGTAGCTGTCTTCAGACACTCCAGTAGATGGTGTCAGATTCTGAAGAAATTAACACCATCTTCTGGTCTGCATATGATGTACATAAACATAGCCTCAGATATACTTCTAAAAATTTAATGAAGGGTGGGGCCACTGAAAGGGCTCAACAATTAAAAGCATTATGTCCTCTTCCAGAGAACGTGGGATCAACGACCAGCAACTATATGGTGGCTCATCTCCAGTTCCATGGGATCAGACAGACAGACAGACAGACAGACAAACAGAGATATGGATGGCAGGTTTGCCTGGTCTTTCTTTTTTTCTTATTCTTTCAAAAAATATTTATTTATTTATTTATTTATTTATTTATTTATTTATTTATTTATTTATTAGATATAAGTACACTGTAGCTGTCTGCAGACACTCCAGAAGAGGGTGTCAGATACTGGAGAATCTAAATCCTTCTTATGATCTGCATATGATGTACATAAACACAGCCTCACATATAATTCTAAAAATTTAAAGATGGGTGGGACCACTGAAAGGGCTCAACAATTAACATCATTGTCTCCTCTTCCAGAGAACCTGGGATCAACTATCAGCAACTATATGGTGGCCCATCTGCAGTTCCAGGGGATCAGACAAACAGACAGACAGACAGACAGAGATAAGGATGGCAGGCCTGCCATGTCTTTCTTTCTTACTTATCCTGTTTAAAAAATGTTTATTTATTTATTTATTTATTTATTTATTTATTTATTAGATATAAGTACACTGTAGCTGTCTTCAGACAGTCCAGAAAAGGGTGTCAGATTCTGGAGAATCTAAATCCCTCTTATGGTCTGCATATGAAGTACATAAACACAGCCTAACATACAGTTCTAAATATTTAAAGATGGGTGGGGCCATTGAAAGGGCTCAACAATGAACAGCATTGTCTCCTCTTCCAGAGAACCTCGGCTCAACTACCAGCAACTATATGGTGGCCCATCTACAGTTCCAGGGGATCAGACAGACAGACAGACAGACAGACAGACAGACAGAGATATGGATGGCAGGCCTGCCTGGTCTTTCTTTCTTTCTTATCCTTTTGAAAAAATGTTTACTTATTTATTTATTTATGTATTTATTAGATATAAGTACACTGTAGCTGTCTTCAGACACTCCAGAAGAGGGTGTCAGAGTCTGGAGAATCTAATTCCCTCTTATGGCCTGCATATGATGTACATAAACACAGACTCACGTATACTTCTAAAAATTTAAAGATGTGTGGGGCCACTGAGAGGGCTCAAAAATTACCATGACTGTCTCCACTTCCAGAGAACCTGGGATCAACTATCAGCAACTATATAGTGGCCCACCTCCAGTTCCAGGGGATCAGACAGACTGTCAGACAGACAGACAGACAGACAGACAGACAGACAGAGATAAGGATGGCAGGCCTGCCTGGTCTTTCTTTCTTTCTTATCCTGTTTTAAAAATGTTTATTTATTTATTTTTTTATGTATTTATGTATTTATTAGATATAAGTACACTGTAGCTGTCTTCAGACACTCCAGAAGAGGGTGTCAGATTCTAGAGAATCTAAATCCCTCTTATGGTCTGCATATGATGTACATAAACACAGCCTCACATATAATTATAAAAATTTCAAGATGGGTGGGACCACTGAAAGGGCTCAACCATTAACATCATTGTCTACTCTTCCAGAGAACCTGGGATCAACTACCAGCAACTATATGGTGGACCATCTGCAGTTCCAGGGGATCAGACAGACAGACAGACAGACAGAGATAAGGATGGCACGCTTGCCAGGTCTTTCTTTCTTACTTATCCTCTTTAAAAAATGTTTATTTATTTATTTATTTATTTATTTATTTATTTATTTATGTATTTATTTGATATAAGTACACTGTAGCTGTCTTCAGACAGTCCAGAAAAGGGTGTCAGATTCTGGAGAATCTAAATCCCTCTTATGGTCTGCATATGATGTACATAATCACAGCCTCACAAATACTTCTAAACATTTAAAGATGGGTGGGGCCACTGAAAGGGCTCAACAATTAACAGCATTGTCTCCTCTTCCAGAGAACCTGGGAAAAACTAACAGCAAATATATGGTGGCCCATATGCAGTTCCAGAGGTTCAGACAGACAGACAGACAAACAGACAGAGATAAGGATGGCAGGCCTGCCAGGTCTTCTTTCTTTCTTATCCTTTTTAAAAAATGTTTATTTATTTATTTATTTATTTATTTATTTATTTATTTATTTATTTATTTATTTATTCATTTATTCGATATAAGTACACTGTAGCTGTTTTCAGACACTCCAGAAGAGGGTGTCAGATTCTGGAGAATCTAAATCCCTCTTATGGTCTGCACATGGTGTACCTAAAGAGAGCCTCACATATACTTCAAAAATTTAAAGAAGGGTGGGGCCACTGAAAAAGCTCAACAATTAACAGCATTGTCTCCTCTTCCAGAGAACCTGGGATCAACTACTAGCAACTATATGGTGTCCCATCTCCATTTCTCAGGGATCAGACAGACAGACAGGCAGACAGAGCTAAGGAGGGCAGGCCTGCCTTTTCTTTCTTTCTTATCCTTTTAAAAAATGTTTATTTAATTATTTATTTATGTATTTATTAGATATAAGTACACAGTAGCTGTCTTCAGACACTCAAGAAGAGGGTGTCAAATTCAGGAAAATCTAAATCCCTCTTATGGTCTGCATACCTTCAGTGGTGGCTCAAGCTCTTAATGAGAGCACTCTGTAGGCATAGGCAGTCAGTTTCTGAGTTCGAGGCCACCCTGGTGAAAGACAGGGTTAGGCAGGGCTAGGGAAGGCTAGGGAAGGCTAGGGAAGGCTAGGGAAGGCTAGGGAAGGCTAGGGTAGGCTAGGCAAGGCTAGGGTAGGCTAGGGTAGGCTAGGGTAGGCTAGGGAAGGTTAGGGTAGGCTAGGGTAGGCTAGGGTAGGCTAGGGTAGGCTAGGGTAGGCTAGGGTAGGCTAGGGTAGGCTAGGGTAGGCTAGGGTAGGCTAGGGTAGGCTAGGGAAAGAAAGAAAGACAGAAAGAAAGAAAGGAAGAAAGAAAGAAAGAAAGAAAGAAAGAAAAAGGTTTTATAAAAAGTGTTAAAGTTTTTAAAAATTAAAAAAAAAAATACCAGATCACCATCACACAGCATTGGCTGTCTTCAGGTGTATCCTTTCAGCCTCCAAAACAAAAAGCAATGGCTGGCTGTCTTCAGGTGTATCCTATTCTCCAGTCTTATTTCCAACCTAAGAGCTGGGCTGAGCTGCCTCATTATGTAATTGCAAACCTTCCTTGGTTTGTCTTTTCCATTTCTAAGACTAACAGGCCTTTTTCTATTTAGAGAATATGCTCATGACTGTACTTTAGATATAGTAAATATAACTGTTGCTTATAAAACTTGTTTTCTAGGAATTTTTAAAGGGCAATGGCAGAGTTTATTTTTTAAAAATATTTTGCATTTATTTATTTGTGTGAGTGATGAAGCTCAGGTCTTCAAACTCGTCAGGAGGTATGATTACCTCCCCTCTCTCTCAACCCCTCTCTCTCCTCTCTCAATGATTGTGTAAGAATGTTTTGCATGTGTATGCTGTGCCCACAGACTCCAGAACAGAGTATTAGATCCCCTGGAACTGGAGATGGGCCACCATATATAATACTGGTAATTGAGCCCAGGTTCTCTGGAAGAGGAGACAATGCTCTTAATTGTTGAGCCCTCTCTGTAGCCACATCTTTCTTTTTTTTTTTTTTTTGAGTATATGTGAGGCTGTGTTTATATACATCATATGCAGACAATAGGAATGATTTAGATTCTTCAGAATCTGACACCCTCTTCTGGACTGTCTGAAGATAGCTACAGCATACTTAAATATAATAAATATATAAATCTTTAAAAAGAAAAGGAAAAGTAAAAAAGAAAGAACAGGCCTGCCATATGCATGTTCATAGAGGAAAATGGAAGAGACCCCAATCTAACCTCAGCAGGGTGCTTCCTTCTGGATGGTAGCTCACAGTTTCATCCCAGCAAGACAGGCAAATCACTGAGTTCAAGGACAGTAAGGTTCAGGACAGCCAAAGTTAGGAAGGAAAAGGGTCTATGTTGAGAATAAACCGACAAAACAACAACTAGGAAAAAGAAGTGACAGTGTAACTTGGGGTAGGGTACCAAAAAGAGAAAGCTTTCTGTTACCACTTACAAACAGCAGTAGACTTGCACCCTTCTGCCCAGGTCCCTGCCTTCCTTTCTAGGAATTCTAAGGATGCCAGGGGGTGGGGCAATCCAGATTAACTTTTTAATAACAAAGACTTGGTCTTTGATGTCTAGAGGAAGCCCTTCTCAGTGCCTTTAACTACCACTGAACTTTCAGGGCTGTGACTCAACTGTAACAAGGAACAGTGCTAAGAACCTGCAGCCTTTGAAAACAACTATTATTTTAAAGAGGGGGACACAAATCAGCAGTAGAACCCCTCAGGTTCAGCCATAATACTTGTTAGGGAAACAGCCTCAATGTCCGGAGCTGAGGTCTCATGGGTGAACTGCTTCAAGCTCTGAGTATCATTGAAACAAAGAAAAGTTATCATGTGGTTGCTTAATTTATTTATTTTATTATTTCTATTTTTTGTTTTCTTTTGTTTTGTTTTAGAAAAGGCCTCAGTCTGTAGCTATGGCTGACCTAGGACAGACTACATGTGTTAATTAGGGTTTCACAGCTGAGAAACAGACCATACCTATGTAAGACTTAGAAAACCCAACAGTCAGTGGTGGCTTGAGCTCTTAATGAGAGCACTCTGGAGGCAGAAGCAGTCAGTTTCTGACTTCGAGGCCAGCCTGGTTAAAGACAGGGCTAGGCAGGGCTAGGCAAGGCAGGGCTGGGCTAGGCTAGGCAAGGCAAGGGGCTAGGCTAGGCTACACAAGGGGCTAGGCAAGACAGACAGACAGAGAGAAAGACAGACAAGGATGGAAGGCCTGCCTGGTTTTTCTTTCTTCCTTATCCCTTTTAAAAAATGTTTATTCATTTATTTATTTATTTATGTATGTATGTATTTATTAGATATAAGTACACTGTAGCTGTCTTCAGACACTCCAGAAGAGTGTGTCAGTTTCTGGAGAATCTAAATCCCTCTTATGGTCTGCATATGATGTACAAAAACACAGCCTCACATATACTTCTAAAAATTTAAAGATGGGTGGGGCCACTGAAAGGGCTCAACAATTAACAGCATTGTCTCCTCTTCCAGAGAACCTGGGATCAACTACCAGCAACTATAAGGTAGCCCATCTCCAGTTCCCGGGGATCAGACAGACAGACAGACAGACAGAGATAAGGATGGCAGGCCTGCCTGGTCTTTCTTTCTTTCTTATCCTTTTTTAAACATGTTTATTTCTTTATTTATGTATTTATTAGATATAAGTACATTGTAGCTGTCTTCAGACACTCCAGAAGAGTGTGTCAGATTCTGGAGAATCTAAATCCCTCTTATGGTCTGCATATGATGTACATAAACACAGCCTCACATATACTTCTAAAAATTTAAAGATGGGTGGGGCCACTGTAAGGGCTCAACAATTAACAGCATTGTCTCCTCTTCCAGAGAACCTGGGATCAAGTACCAGCAAAAATATGGTGGCCCATCTCCAGTTTCAGGGGATCAGACAGACAGACAGACAAACAGACAAGGATGGCAGGCCTGCCTGGTTTTTCTTTCTTTCTTATCCTTTTTAAAACATGTTAATTTATTTATGTATTTATTAGATATAAGTAACCTGTAGCTGTCTTCAGACACTCCGAAGAGGGATCAGATTCTGGAGAATGTAAATCCCTCTTATGGTCTGCATATGATGTACATAAACACAGCCTCACAAATACTTCTAAAAATTTAAAGATGGGTGGTGCCACTGAAAGGGCTCAAAAATTTACAGCCTTGTCTCCTCTTGCAGAGAATCTGGGATCAACTACCAGCAACTATATGGTGGCCCACTCCAGTTCCAGGGTATCAGACAGACAGACAGACAGACAGAGATAAGGATGGCAGGCCTTCCTGGTCTTTCTTTTTTTCTTATCCTTTTTAATAATGCTTATTTATTTATTTATTTATTTATTTATGTATTTATTAGATATAAGTACACTGTAGCTGTCTTCAGACACTCCAGAAGAGAGTGTCAGTTTCTGGAGAATCTAAATCCCTCTTATGGTCTGCATATGATGTACATAAACACAGCCTCACATTTACTTCTAAAAATTAAAGATGGGTGTTGCCACTGAACGGCTCAAAAATTAACAGCATTGTCTCCACTTCCAGAGAACCTGAGATCAACTACCAGCAACTATATGGTGGCCCATCTCCTGTTCCAGGGGATCAGACAGAGAGACAGACATACAGACAGATAGAGATAAGGATGGCAGGCCTGCTTCGTCTTTCTTTCTTTCTTATCCTTTTTAAGAAATGTTTATTTATTTATTTATGTATTTATTAGATATAAGTACACTGTAGCTGTCTTCAGACATCAGGAAGAAGGTGTCAGATTCTGGAGAATCTAAATCCCTCTTATGGTCTGAATATGATGTACATAAACACAGACTCACATTTACTTCCAAAAATTAAAGATGTGTGGGGCCACTGTATGGGCTCAACCATTAACAGCATTGTCTCCTCTTCCAGAGAACCTGGGATCAACTACCAGCAACTATATGGTGGCCCATCTCCAGTTCCAGAGGATCAGACAGAGAGACAGACAGACAGACATATAGAGATAACGATGGCAGGCCTGCCTGGTCTTTCTTTCTTATCCTTTTTAAGAAATGTTTATTTACTTATTTATGTATTTATTAGATAAAAGTACACTGTAGCTATCTTCAGACACTCCAGAAGAGGGTGTCAGATTCTGGAGAATCTAAATCCCTCTTATGGTCTGCATATGATGTACATAAACACAGCCTCACATATACTTCTAAAAATTTACAGATGGGTGGAGCCACTGAAAGGGCTCAACAATTAACCGCATTGTCTCCTCTTCCAGAGAACCTGGGTTCAACTTCCAGCACCTATATGGTGGCCCATCTCCAGTTCCAGGGTATCAGACAGATAGACAGACAGACAGACAGAGAGACAGAGATAAGGAAGGCAGGCCTCCCTGGTCTTTCTTTCTTTCTTATCCTTTTTAAAAAATGTTTATTTATATATATATATATTTATTTATTTATTTATTTACTTATTTATTTATTTGATATAAGTACACTGTGTCTGTCTTCAGACACTCCAGAAGATGGTGTCAGATTCTGAAGAATCTAAATCCCTCTTATGGTCTGTATATGATGTACATAAACACAGCCTCACATATACTTCAAAAATTTAAAGATGTATGGGGTCACTGAAAGGGCTCAACAATTAACAGCATTATCTCCTCTTCCAGACAACCTGGGATCAACTACCAGCAACTATATGGTGGCTCATCTCCAGTTCTAAGGTATCAGACAGAAAGACAGACAGACAGACAGACAAGGGTGGCAGGCCTGCCTGGTTTTTTTTCTTTCTCATCCTTTTTAAAAATGTTTATTTATTTATTTATGTATTTATTAAATATAAGTACACTTTAGCGGTCTTCAGACACTCCAGGAGAGGGTGTCAGATTCTGGATAATCTAAATCCCTCTTATGGTGTGCATATGATGTACATAAACACAGACTCAAATTTACTTCCAAAAATTTAAAGATGTGTGGGGCCACTGAAAGGGCTCAACAATTAACAGCATTGTCTCCTCTTCCAGAGAACCTGGGATCAACTACCAGCAACTATATTGTGGCCCATCTCCAGTTCCAGTGGATCAGAAAGACAAACAGACAGACAGACAGAGATAAGGATGCCAGGCCTGCCTGGTCTTTCTTTATTTCTTATCCTTTAAAAAAAATGTTTATTTATTTATTTATTTATTTATTTATTTATTTATTTATTTATTTATTAGATATAAGTACACTGTAGCTGCCTTCAGACACTCCAGAAGAGGGTTTCAGATTCTGGAGAATCTAAATCCCTCTTATGGTCTGCATATGATGTACATAAACACAGCCTCACATATACTTCTAAAAATTTAAAGATTGGTGGGACCACTGAAAGGGCTCAACAATTACCATCACTGTCTCCACTTCCAGAGAACCTGGTATCAACTATCAGCAACTATATAGTGGCCCACCTCCAGTTCCAGGGGATCAGACAGACTGTCAGACAGACAGACAGAGATAAGGATGGCAGGCTTGCCTGGTCTTTCTTTCTTTCTTATCCTTTTGAAAAAATGTTTGCTTATTTTTTTATTTATGTATTTATTAGATATAAGTACACTCTAGCTGTCTTCAGACACTCCAGAAGACGGTGTCAGATTCTGGAGAATCTAAATCCCTCTTTTGGCCTGCATATTATGTACATAAACACAGACTCACGTATACTTCAAAAAATTTAAAGATGTGTGGGGCCACTGAGAAGAATGGGAGGGTAGGGAAGTGGGGGGAGGTATGGGGGACTTTTGGGATAGCATTGGAAATGTAATTGAGGAAAATATGTAATAAAAAAAACAGTGAAAAACAAAACAAAACAATTAACAGCATTGTCTCCTCTTCTAGAGAATCTGGGATCAACTACCAGCAACTATATGGTGGCCCTTCTCCAGTTCCAGGGTATCAGACAGACAGACAGACATACAGACAGACAGAGATAAGGATGGCAGGCCTGCCTGGTCTTTCTTTCTTTCTTATCCTTTTTAAAAAAATGTTTATTTATATATTTATTTATTTATTTATTTATTTATTTATTTATTTATTTATTTATTTATTAGATATAAGTAAACTGTAGCTATCTTTAGACACTCCAGAAGAGGGTGTCAGATTCTGGAGATTCTAAATCCCTCTTACGATCTGCATATGATGTATATAAACACAGCCTCACATTTTCTTCTAAAAATTTAAAGATGGGTGTGGCTTGGAATAAGATGAGTAACCCTGAAAAAGTCAAAAAATGAAAAATCACACTGTAGGATTTGGAATATGGTGAGAAACCCTGAAAAAGTCGAAAAATGAGAAAAGCATGCAGGAGTACCTGGAATATGGTGAGAAACACTGAAAAAGTCTTAAATGAGAATATCACACTCTAGGACTTGGAATATGGTGAGAAACCCTGAAAATGTCGAAAAAGGAGAAAATCATGCAGTAGGACCCAGAATATGGTGAGAAACCCTGAAAAAAAAGTCAAAAAATAAGAAAATCACTCAGTAGGACCTGGAAGCTGGTGAGAAACCCTGAAAAAGTCGAAAAATGAGAAAATCAATCTGTAGGATCTGGAATATGGTGAGAAACCCTGAAAAATTCGAAAAAAGCAAAAATCACACTCTAGGACTTGGAATATGTTGAGAAACCCTGAAAAAGTCAAAAAATGAGAAAATCACACTGTAGGACTTGGAATATGGTGAGAAACCCTGAAAAAGTCGAAAAATGAGAAAATCACACTGTAGGACTTGGAATATGATGAGAAACCCTGAAAAAGTCGAAAAATGAGAAAATCACGCAGTAGGACCTGGGATTTGGTGAGAAACACTGAAAAAGTCTTAAAATAGAAAATCACACTGTAGTACTTGGAATATGGTGAAAAATACTGAAAAAGTCTTAAAATGAGAAAATCACACCTTAGGACCTGGAATATGGTGAGAAACCCTGAAAAGGTCAAAAAATGCGAAAAATCACACTGTAGTACATGGAATATGGGTAGAAACTCTGAAAAAGTCGCAAATTATAAAATGACAGTGTAGGGCCTGGAATATGTTGAGAAAACCTGAAATATTCGAAAAATGAGAAAATGACAATGTAGAACCTGGAATACCGTAATAAACCCTGAAAAAGTTAAAAAATGAGAAAATCATGTAGTAGGTCCCAGAATATGGTGAGAAATCCTGAAAAAAGTCGAAAAATGAGAAAATCTCGCAGTAGGACCTGGAAGCTGGTGAGAAACCCGGAAAAAGTCGAAAAATGAGAAAATCAAACTGTAGGACCTGGAATATGTTGAGAAACCCTGAAAAATACGAAAAAGGCAAAAATCACACTCTAGGACTTGGAATATGATGAGAAACCGTGAAAAAGTCAAAAAATGAAAAAATCACACTGTAGTACCTGGAATATGGTGAGAAACACTAAAAAAGTATTAAAATGAGAAAATCACCCAGTAGGACCTGGAATGAGGTGAGAAACCCTGAAACAGTCGAAATATAAGAAAATCAAACTTGTAGTACATGCAATATGGTGACAAACACTGAAAAAGTCGAAAAATGAGAATATCACACTCTAGGATTTGGAATATGATGAGAAACCCTGAAAAATTCAAAAAATGAGAAAATCACACTGTAGGACTTGGAATATGGTGAGAAACCCTCAAAAAGTCGAAAAATGAGAAAATCATGCACTAGGATCCAGAATATGATGAGAAACACAGAAAAAGTCTTAAAATGAGAAAATCACACTGTAGGACCTGGAATATGGTAAGAAACCCTGAAAATGTCGAAAAATGAGAAAATGACACTGTAGGAGCTGGAATATGGTGAGAAGTCAAGAAAAAGTCAAAAAAAAAAAAAAGAAATACACACTTGTAGGACTTGCAATATGGTGAGAGACCCTGAAAAAGACTTAAAATGAGAAAATCACACTGTAGGACTTGGGATATGGTGAGAAACACTGAAAAGGTCGAAAAATTAGAAAATCAAACTGTAGTACCTGGTATATGGTGAGAAACACTAAAAAAGTATTAAAATGAGAAAATCACACAGTAGGACCTGGAATATGGTGAGAAACCCTGAAACAGTTCAAAAATAAGAAAATAAAACTTGTAGTACATGCAATATGGTGAGAAACACTGAAAATCGAAAAATGAGAATATCACACTCTAGGACTTGGAATATGATGAGAAACCCAGAAAAAGTCTAAAAATGAGAAAATCACACTGTAGGATTTGGAATATGGTGAGAAACCCTGAAAAAGTCGAAAAATGAGAAAATCAAACTGTAGTACCTAGAATATGGTGAGAAACACTGAAAAAGTCTAAAAATAAGATAAAACTTGTAGTACCTGAAATATGATGAGAAACCCTGAAAAAGTCAAAAAATTAGAAAATCAAATTGTAGGAACTGGAATATGCTGAGAATCCCTGAAAAATTCGAAAAATGCGAAAATCACACTCTAGGACTTGGAATACGATGAGAAACCCTGAAAAAGTCAAAAAATGAGAAAATCACACTGTAGTACCTGGAATATGGTGAGAAACACTGAAAAAGTCTAAAAATAAGATAAAACTTGTAGTACCTGAAATATGGTGAGGAACCCTAAAAAAGTCGAAAAATGAGAAAATCACACTGTAGGACTTCGAATATGATGAGAAACCGTGAAAAAGTAAAAAAATGAGAAAAATACACTGTAGGAGCTGGAATATGGAGAGAAACCCTGAAAAGGTTAAAAAATTAGAATATCACAATTGTAGGACCTCCAATATGGTGAGAAACCCTGAAAAAGTTGAAAAATGAGAAAACCACACTGTAGGACCTGGAATATGGTGAGAAACACTGAAAAATTCAAAAAATGAGAAAATCACACAGTAGGACCTAAATATGGTGAGAAACCGTGAAACAGTCGAAATATAAGAAAATCAAACTTGAAGTACCTGCAATATGGTGAGAAACCCTGAAAAAGTCGAAAAATGAAAAAATCACACTGTAGGATTTGGAATATGATGAGAAACCATGAAAAAGTCAAAAATGAGAAAAATATACTGTAGGAGTTGTAATGTGGTGAGAAAAACTGAAAAAGTCGAAGAATAAGAAAATCACACAAGTAGGACCTCCAATATGGTGAGAAACCCTGAAAAAGTCGAAAAATGAGAAAATTACAGAGTAGGACATGGAATATGGTAAGAAACCCTTTAAAAGTCGGAAAAAGAGAAAATCACACTGTAGGATTTGGAATATGATGAGAAAACCTGAAAAAGTCAAAAAATGAGAAAATCACACTGTAGTACCTGGAATATTGTGAGAAAACACTGAAAAAGTCTAAAAATGAGAAAATCACACAGTAGGACTTGGAATATGGTGAGAAACCCTGAAACAGTCGAAAAATAAGAAAATCAAACTTGTAGTACCTGCAATATGGTGAGAAAACCTGAAAAAGTCGACAAATAAGAAAATCATACTGTAGGACCTGCAATAGGGTGAGAAATTCTGAAAAAGTCAAAAAATGAGAAAATCACACTGTAGGACTTGGAATATGATGAGAAAACCTGAAAAAATCTAAAAATGAGAAAATCACACTGTAGGAGCTGGAATATGGTGAGAAACCCTGAAAAGTCAAAAAAAGAGAAAAATCACACTGTAGGACCTGGAATATGGTGAGAAAACATGAAAAATTCAAAAAGGAGAAAATCACACTCTAGGACTTGGAATATGATGAGAAAACCTGAAAAAGTCCAAAAATGAGAAAATCACACTGTAGGACTTCGAATATGGTGAGAAACTCTGAAAAAGTCAAAAAATGAGAAAATCACCCTGTAGGACTTGGAATATGGTGAGAAACCCTGAAAAAGTCAAAAAATGTGAAAAATCACACTGTAATACATGGAATATGGTGAGAAACTCTGAAAAAGTCGCAAATTAGAAAATGACAGTGTAGGACCTGGAATATGTTGAGAAAACCTGAAATATTCAAAAAATGAGAAAATGACAATGTAGAACCTGGAATAAGTAAGAAACCCCGAAAATTTTAAAAAAAGAGAAAATCGCACTGTAGGACCTGGAATATGGTGAGAAACAGTGAAAAAGTCAAAAAATGAGAATATCACACTCTAGGACTTGGAATATGGTGAGAAACCCTGAAAAAGTAAAAACATGAGAAATTCATGCAGTAGGACCCAGAATATGGTGAGAAACCCTGAAAGAAGTCGGAAAATGAGAAAATCAGGCAGTAGGACTTGGAAGCTAGTGAGAAACCCTGAAAAAGACGAAAAGTGAGAATAACAAACTGTAGGACCTGGAATATGTTGAGAAACCCTGAAAAATTCGAAAAAAGCAAAAATCACACTCTAGGACTTGGAATGTGATGAGAAATCCTGAAAAAGTAAAAAAATGAGAAAATCACACTGTAGTTCCTGGAATATGGTAAAAAAGTATTAAAATGAGAAAATCACACAGTAGGACCTGGAATATGGTGAGAAACTCT
Organism: Mus caroli; assembly: GCF_978045245.1. Lineage (NCBI taxonomy): Eukaryota > Metazoa > Chordata > Mammalia > Rodentia > Muridae > Mus > Mus caroli. Next base: position 3,851 of record NW_028227450.1, on the reverse strand, counting down.
GAAAAAGTCGAAAACATGAGAAAATCACGCAGTAGCCTGGAATATGGTGAGAAACCCTGAAAAAGTCGAAAAATGAGAAAATCACGCAGTAGTACCTGGAATATGGTGAGAAACACTGAAAAAATCTTAAAATGAGAAAATCACACTGTAGGACCTGGAATATGGTGAGAAACTCTGAAAATGTCGAAAAATAAGAAATTCACACTTGTAGGACCTGCAATATGGTGAGAAACCCTGAAAAAGTCAAAAAATGAGAAAATCACATTGTAGGACTTGGAATAAAATGAGAAACCGTGAAAAAGACAAAAAATGACAAAAGTACACGGTAGGAGATGGAATATGGAGAGAAACCGTTAAAAAGTAGAAAAATAAGATATACACACTTGTAGGACATGCAATATGGTGAGAGACCCTGAAAAAGTCTTAAATGAGAAAATCACACTGTAGTACCTGGAATATGGTGAGAAACCCTGAAAAAGTCCAAAAATAAGAAATTCACACGTGTAGGACCTGCAATATGGTGAGAAACCCTGAAAAAGTTGAAAAATGAGAAAATCACACTGTAGGACTTGGAATAAGATGAGACACCCTGAAAAATTCAAAAAATGAGAAAATTTCACTGTAGGACTTGGATTAAGATGAGAAACCCTGAAAAAGTTGAAAAATGAGAAAATCACAATGTAGAAGATGGAATATGGTGAGCAATCCTGAAAAAGTCAAAAAATGAGAAAATCACACTGTGGAACCTGGAATATGGTGAGAAACTCTGAAAAAGGCGAAAAATTGGAAAAATCACACTCTAGGACTTGGAATATGATGAGAAACCCTGAAAAAGTCAAAAATGAGAAAATCAGACTGTAGTAGCTGGAATATGGTGAGAAACATTGAAAAAGTCTCAAAATGAGAAAATCACACAGTTGGACCTGCAATATGGTGAGAAAAACTGAAACAGTCGAAAAATAAGAAAATCAACCTCGTAGTCCCTGCAATATGGTGAGAAACCCTGAAAAATTCCAAAAATGAGAAAATCACACTGTAAGATTTAGAATATGATGAGAAACACTGAAAAAGTCAAAAAATGAGAAAAATACACTGTAGAAGCTGGAATATGGTGAGTAAACCCTGAAAAAGTCGAAAAATAAGAAAATCACACTTGTAGAACCTCCAATATGTTGAGAAACCCTGAAAAAGTCTTAAAATGAGAAAAATCACACTGTAGGACTTGGAATAAGATGAGAAACCCTAAAAAAGTCGAAAAATGAGAAAAATACACTGAAGGAGTTGGAATATGTTGAGAAACCCTGAAAAAGTCTTAAAATGAGAAAATCGCACTGTAGGACCTGGAATATGGGTGAGAAACCCTGAAATATCGAAAAATAAGAAAATCAAACTTGTAGTACCTGTAATATGGTGAGAAACCCTGAAAAAGTCAAAAAATGAGAAAATCACAATATAGGACTTGGAATAAGATGAGAATCTGTGAAAAAGACAAAAAAATGACAAAAACACACTATAGGAGCTTGAATATGGTGAGAAACCCTGAAAAAGTCCAAAAATAAGAAATTCACACTTGTAGGACCTGCAATATGGTGAGAAACCCTGAAAAAGTCGAAGAATGAGAAAATCACACTGTAGGAGTTGGAATATGGTGAGAAACCCTGAAAAAGTCGAAAAATGAGAAAATCATGGACTAGGACCCAGAATATGATGAGAAACACAGAAAAAGTCTTAAAATGAGAAAATCACACTGTAGGACCTGGAATATGGTAAGAAACCCTGAAAATGTCGAAAAATGAGAAAATGACACTGTAGGAGCTGGAATATGGTGAGAAGTCCTGAAAAAAGCCAAAAAAAAAAAAAAAAAAAAAAAGAAATACAAACTTGTAGGACTTGGAGGACTTGCAATATGGTGAGAGACCCTGAAAAAGTCTTAAAATGAGAAAATCACACTGTAGGACTTGGAATATGATGAGAAACCCTGAAAATTTCAAAAAATGAGAAAATCACACTGTAGTACCTGGTATATGGTGAGAAACACTAAAAAAGTATTAAAATGAGAAAATCACACTGTAGGACCTGGAATATGGTGAGAAACCCTGAAACAGTCCAAAAATAAGAAAATAAAACTTGTAGTACATGCAATATGGTGAGAAACACTGAAAAAGTCGAAAAATGAGAATATCACACTGTAGGACTTGGAATATGGTGAGAAACCCTGAAAAAGACAAAAAAGGAGAAAATCACACTGTAGTACATGGAATATGGTGAGAAACACTGAAAAAGTCTAAAAATAAGATAAAACTTGTAGTACCTGAAATATGGTGAGAAACCCTGAAAAAGTCGAAAAATGAGAAAATCACACTGTAGGACTTCGAATATGATGAGAAACCGTGAAAAAGTAAAAAAAATAAGAAAAAATACACTATAGGAACTGGAATATGGAGAGAAACCCTGAAAAGGTTAAAAAATTAGAAAATCACAATTGTAGGACCTCCAATATGGTGAGAAACCCTGAAAAAGTCGAAAAATGAGAAAAACACACTGTAGGACCTGGAATATGGTGAGAAACACTGAAAAATTCAAAAAATGAGAAAATCACACAGTAGGACCTGAAATATGGAGAGAAACCGTGAAACAGTCGAAATATAAGAAAATCAAACTTGAAGTACCTGCAATATGGTGAGAAACCCTGAAAAAGTCGAAAAATGAAAAAATCACACTGTAGGATTTGGAATATGATGAGAAACCATGAAAAAGTCAAAAATGAAAAAATATACTGTAGGAGTTGGAATGTGGTGAGAAAACCTGAAAAGTCGAAGAATAAGAAAATCACACAAGTAGGACCTCCAATATGGTGAGAAACCCTGAAAAAGTCGAAAAATGAGACAATTACAGACTAGGACATGGAATATGGTAAGAAACCCTTTAAAAGTCGGAAAAAGAGAAAATCACACTGTAGGATTTCGAATATGATGAGAAAACCTGAAAAAGTCAAAAAATGAGAAAATCACACTGTAGTACCTGGAATATTGTGAGAAAACACTGAAAAAGTCTAAAAATGAGAAAATCACACAGTAGGACTTGGAATATGGTGAGAAACCCTGAAAAAGTCAAAAAATGTGAAAAATCACACTGTAGTACATGGAATATGGTGAGAAACTCTGAAAAAGTCGCAAATTAGAAAATGACAGTGTAGGACCTGGAATATGTTGAGAAAACCTGAAATATTCAAAAAATGAGAAAATGACAATGTAGAACCTGGAATAAGTAAGAAACCCCGAAAATTTTAAAAAAAGAGAAAATCGCACTATAGGACCTGGAATATGGTGAGAAACAGTGAAAAAGTCAAAAAATGAGAATATCACACTCTAGGACTTGGAATATGGTGAGAAACCCTGAAAAAGTCAAAACATGAGAAATTCATGCAGTAGGACCCAGAATATGGTGAGAAACCCTGAAAGAAGTCGGAAAATGAGAAAATCAGGCAGTAGGACTTGGAAGCTAGTGAGAAACCCTGAAAAAGACGAAAAGTGAGAATAACAAACTGTAGGACCTGGAATATGTTGAGAAACCCTGAAAAATTCGAAAAAAGCAAAAATCACACTCTAGGACTTGGAATGTGATGAGAAATCCTGAAAAAGTAAAAAAATGAGAAAATCACACTGTAGTACCTGGAATATGGTAAAAAAGTATTAAAATGAGAAAATCACACAGTAGGACCTGGAATATGGTGAGAAACTCTGAAAAAGTCAAAAACATGAGAAAATCACGCAGTAGCCTGGAATATGGTGAGAAACCCTGAAAAAGTCGAAAAATGAGAAAATCACGCAGTAGTACCTGGAATATGGTGA
>NW_028227449.1:156670-201798 GCF_978045245.1 Mus caroli | reverse complement strand
AGTCCATGATTTTCTCATTCTTCGACTTTTTCAGGGTTTCTCACCATATTGCAGGTCCTACAAGTGTGAATTTCTTATTTTTGGACTTTTTCAGGGTTTCTCACCATATTCAAGCTCCTACAGTGTGTTTTTGTCATTTTTTTGTCTTTTTCACAGATTCTCATCTTATTCCAAGTCCTATATTGTGATTTTCTCATTTTTTGACTTTTTCAGGGTTTCTCACCATATTACAGGTACTACAAGTTTGATTTTCTTATTTTTCGATATTTCAGGGTTTCTCACCATATTCCAGGTCTAACAGTGCGATTTTCTCATTTTAAGACTTTTTCAGGGTTTCTCAACATATTCCAACTCCTTCAGTGTATTTTTCTCATTTTTCGACTTTTTTAGGGTTTCTCATCTTATTCCAAGTCCTACTGTGTGATTTTCTCATTTTAAGACTTTTTCAGGGTTTCTCAACATATTGGAGGTTCTACAAGTGTGATTTTCTTATTTTTCGACTTTTTCAGGGTTTACTCACCATATTCCAGCTTCTACAGTGTATTTTTCTCATTTTTTGACTTTTTCAGTGTTTCTCATCATATTCTAAATCTTACAGTGTGATTTTCTCATTTTTGGAATTTTTCAGGGTTTCTCACCATATTGCAGGGACTACAAGTTTGATTTTCTTATTTTTCGACTGTTTCAGTGTTTCTCACCATATTGCAGGTCCAACTGTGTGATTTTCTCATTTTGAGACTTTTTCCATGTTTCTCACCATATTCCAGCTACTACAGTCTGATTTTCTCATTTTTGACTTTTTCAGGGTTTCTCATCATATTCCAAGTCCTAGAGTGTGATTTTTCCAATTTTTCGCCTTTTTCAGAGTTTCTCACCATATTCCAGGTTCCACAGTGTGATTTTCTCATTTTTTGACTTTTTCAGGTTTTCTCATCATATTCCAAATCCTACAGTGTGATTTTCTCTTTTTCCGACTTTTAAAGGGTTTCTTACCATATTCCATGTCCTAGTCTGTAATTGTCTCATTTTTCGACTTTTTCAGGGTTTCTCACCATATTGGAGGTCCTACTTGTGTGATTTTCTTATTCTTCGACTTTTTCAGGTTTTCTCACCACATTCCAACTCCTACAGTATATTTTTCTCATTTTTGACTTTTTCATGGTTTCTCATCATATTCCAAATCCTACAGTGTGATTTTTTCATTTTTCGACTTTTTCAGGGTTTCTCACCATATTGCAGGTACTTCAAGTTTGATTTTCTTATATTTCGACTGTTTCACGGTTTCTCTCCATATTTCAGGTCCTACTGTGTGATTTTCTCATTTTTTGAATTTTTCAGTGTTTCTCACCATATTCCAGGTCCTACAGTGTGTTTTTCTCATTTTTCAACTTTTTCAGGGTTTCTCACCATATTGGAGGTCCTACAATTGTGATTTTCTAATTTTTTAACCTTTTCAGGGTTTCTCTCCATATTCCAGTTCCTATAGTGTATTTTTCTTATTTTTTTTACTTTTTCACGGTTTCTCATCATATTCGAAGTCCTACAGTGTGATTTTCTCATTTTTCGACTTTTTCAGGGTTTCTCACCATATTTCAGGTACTACAAGTTTTATCTTATTTTTAGACTTTTTCAGTGTTTCTCACCATATTCCATGTACTACAGTGTGATTTTTCTCATTTTTCGTCTTTTTCAGGGTTTCTCACTATATTCCAAGTCCTACAGTGTGATATTCTCATTTTTCGACTTTTTCAGTGTTTCTCACCATATTGCATGTACTACAAGTTTTATTTTCTTATTTTTGGACTGTTTCAGGGTTTCTCACCATATTCCAGGTCCTACAGTGTGATTTTCTCATTTTAATACTTTTTTAGTGTTTCTCACCATATACCAGGTACTACAGTGTGATTTTCTCATTTTTTGAATTTTTCAGGGTTTCTCATCATATTCCAAGTCCTACAGTGTGATTTTCTCATTTTAAGACTTTTTCAGGGTCTCTCACCATATTGCAAGTCCTACAAGTCCTACAAGTTTGTTTTTTTTTTTTTTTTGGCTTTTTTCAGGACTTCTCAACATATTCCAGCTCCTACAGTGTCATTTTCTCATTTTTCGACATTTTCAGGGTTTCTTACCATATTCCAGGTCCTACAGTGTGATTTTCTCATTTTAAGACTTTTTCTGGGTTTCTCATCATATTCTGGGTCCTAGTCCATGATTTTCTCATTCTTCGACTTTTTCAGGGTTTCTCACCATATTGCAGGTCCTACAAGTGTGAATTTCTTATTTTTGGACTTTTTCAGGGTTTCTCACCATATTCAAGCTCCTACAGTGTGTTTTTGTCATTTTTTTGTCTTTTTCACAGATTCTCATCTTATTCCAAGTCCTATATTGTGATTTTCTCATTTTTTGACTTTTTCAGGGTTTCTCACCATATTACAGGTACTACAAGTTTGATTTTCTTATTTTTCGATATTTCAGGGTTTCTCACCATATTCCAGGTCTAACAGTGCGATTTTCTCATTTTAAGACTTTTTCAGGGTTTCTCAACATATTCCAACTCCTTCAGTGTATTTTTCTCATTTTTCGACTTTTTTAGGGTTTCTCATCTTATTCCAAGTCCTACTGTGTGATTTTCTCATTTTAAGACTTTTTCAGGGTTTCTCAACATATTGGAGGTTCTACAAGTGTGATTTTCTTATTTTTCGACTTTTTCAGGGTTTACTCACCATATTCCAGCTTCTACAGTGTATTTTTCTCATTTTTTGACTTTTTCAGTGTTTCTCATCATATTCTAAATCTTACAGTGTGATTTTCTCATTTTTGGAATTTTTCAGGGTTTCTCACCATATTGCAGGGACTACAAGTTTGATTTTCTTATTTTTCGACTGTTTCAGTGTTTCTCACCATATTGCAGGTCCAACTGTGTGATTTTCTCATTTTGAGACTTTTTCCATGTTTCTCACCATATTCCAGCTACTACAGTCTGATTTTCTCATTTTTGACTTTTTCAGGGTTTCTCATCATATTCCAAGTCCTAGAGTGTGATTTTTCCAATTTTTCGCCTTTTTCAGAGTTTCTCACCATATTCCAGGTTCCACAGTGTGATTTTCTCATTTTTTGACTTTTTCAGGATTGCTCACCATATTCCATCTTCTACATTGTGATTTTCTCATTTTTCAACTTTTTCAGGGTTTCTCATCTTAATCCAAGTCCTACAGTGAAATTTTCTCATTTTTTGACTTTTTCAGGGTGTCTCATCTTATTCCAAGTCCTACAGTGTGATTTTCTCATTTTTCAACTTTTTCAGGGTTTCTCACCATATTGCAGGTCCTACACGTGTGAATTTCTTATTTTTGGACTTTTTCAGGGTTTCTCACCATATTCCAGGTACTACAGTGTGATTTTCTCATTTAAGACTTTTTCAGGGTCTCTCACCATATTGCATGTCCTACAAGTGTGTATATCTTATTTTTCTACTTTTTAACGGTTTCTCTCCATATTCCATCTCCTACCGTGTACTTTTGTCATTTTTTGTCTTTTGCACGGTTTCTCATTTTATTCCAAGTCCTACAGTGTGATTTTCTCATTTTTTGACTTTTTCAGGGTTTCTCACCATATTGCAGGTCCTACAAGTGTGAATTTCTTATTTTTCGACATTTTCAGAGTTTCTCACCATATTCCAGGTCCTACAGTGTGATTTTCTCATTTTAAGACTTTTTCAGTGTTTCTCACCATTTTCCAAGTACTACTGCGTGATTTTCTAATTTTCGACTTTTTCAGGGTTTCTCACCATATTCCAGGCTACTGCGTGATTTTCTCATGTTTTCGACTTATTCAGAGTTTCTCACCATATTCCAGGTCCTACTGTGTGATTTTCTCATTTTAATACTTTTTTACCATATTCCAGGTACTACAGTGTGATTTTCTCATTTTTTTTACTTTTTCAGGATTTCTCATCACATTCCAAGTCCTAGAGTGTGATTTTTGCTTCTTTCGAATTTTTCAGGGTTTCTCAACATATTCCAGGTCCTACAGTTTGTTATTCTCACTTTTCGTCTTTTTCAGGGTTTCTCACTAGCTTCCAAGTCCTACTGCCTGATTTTCTCATTTTCTGACTTCTTTCAGGGTTTCTCACCATATTCTGGGTCCTACTGCATGAATTTCTCATGTTTTGACTTTTTCAGGGTTTCTCACCATATTCCAAGTCCTAGAGTGTGATATTCTCATTTTTTGACTTTTTCACTGTTTCTCACCATATTCCAGGTCCTACAGTGCGATTTTCTCTTTTTTTAAAATTTTCGGGGTTTCTTACTTATTCCAGGTTCTACATTGTCATTTTCTCATTTTTTGAATATTTCAGGTTTTCTCAACATATTCCAGGTCCTACACTGTCATTTTCTAATTTGCGACTTTTTCAGAGTTTCTCACCATATTCCATGTACTACAGTGTGATTTTTCTCATTTTTTGACTTTTTCAGGGTTTCTCACCATATTCCAAGTCCTACAGGGTGATTTTCTCATTTTTTGACTTTTTCAGAGTTTCTCACCATATTCGAAGTCCTACAGTGTGATTTACTCATTTTTGGACTTTTTCAGGTTTTCTCATCATATTCCAAGTCCTAGAGTGTGATTTTCTCCTTTTTGAATTTTTCATGTTTTCTCACCATATTCCAGGTCCTACAGTGTGATTTTTCTCTTTTTTTGACTTTTCAGGGTTTCTCACCATATTCCAGCTCCTACAGTGTGATTTTCTCATTTTTAGATTTTTTCAGGTTTTCTCATCATATTCCAAGTCCTACAGTGTGATTTTCTCATTTTTTGACTTTTTCAGAATTTCTCACACTATTGCAGGTCCTACAGTATGATTTTCTCATTTGTCGACTTTTTCAGGTTTTCTCACCATATTGCAGGTACTACAAGTTTGATTTTCTTATTTTTCGACTGTTTCAGGGTTTCTCACCATATTCCAAGTCCTACTGTGTGATTTTCTCATTTTTAGACTTTTTCAGTGTTTTCTCACAATATTCCAGGTACTACAGTGTGATTTTCTCATTTTTTGACTTTTTCAGGTTTTCTCATCATATTCCAAATCCTACAGTGTGATTTTCTCTTTTTCCGACTTTTAAAGGGTTTCTTACCATATTCCATGTCCTACTCTGTAATTTTCTCATTTTTCGACTTTTTCAGGGTTTCTCACCATATTGGAGGTCCTACTTGTGTGATTTTCTTATTCTTCGACTTTTTCAGTTTTTCTCACCACATTTCAACTCCTACAGTATATTTTTCTCATTTTTGACTTTTTCATGGTTTCTCATCATATTCCAAATCCTACAGTGTGATTTTTTCATTTTTCGACTTTTTCAGGGTTTCTCACCATATTGCAGGTACTTCAAGTTTGATTTTCTTATATTTCGACTGTTTCACGTTTTCTCACCATATTTAGTTCCTACTGTGTGATTTTCTCATTTTTTGAATTTTTCAGTGTTTCTTACCATATTCCAGGTCCTACAGTGTGGTTTTCTCATTTTTCGACTTTTTCAGGGTTTCTCACCATATTGGAGGTCCTACAATTGTGATATTCTAATTTTTTAACCTTTTCAGGGTTTCTCTCCATATTCCAGCTCCTACAGTGTATTTTTCTCATTTTTTTACTTTTTCACGGTTTCTCATCATATTCGAAGTCCTACAGTGTGATTTTCTCATTTTTCGACTTTTTTAGGGTTCCTCACCATATTTCAGGTACTACAAGTTTTATCTTATTTTTAGACTTTTTCAGTGTTTCTCACCATATTCCAGGTACTACAGTGTGATTTTCTCATTTTTTGACTTTTTCAGGGTTTCTCATCATATTCCAAGTCCTAGAGTGTGATTTTCGCATTTTTCGAATTTTTCAGGGATTCTCAGCACATTCCAGTTCCTACAATTTGATTTTCTAATTTTTTGACTTTTTCAGGGTTTCTCATCATATTTCAGGTACTAAAAGTTTTATCTTATTTTTAGACTTTTTCAGTGTTTCTCACCATATTCCAAGTCCTACAGTGTGATTTTCTCATTTTTAGACTTTTTCTGGGTTTCTCATCATATTCCAAGTCCTAGAGTGTGATATTCTCATTTTTCGACTTTTTCAGTGTTTCTCACCATATTGCATGTACTACAAGTTTTATATTCTTATTTTTGAACTGTTTCAGGGTTTCTCACCATATTCCAGGTCCTACTTTGTGATTTTCTCATTTTAATACTTTTTTAGTGTTTCTCACCATATACCAGGTACTACAGTTTGATTTTCTAATTTTTCGACTTTTTCAGCGTTTCTCACCATATCCCAAGTCCTACAGTGTGATTTTCTCATTTTAAGACTTTTTCAGGGTCTCTCACCATATTGCAAGTCCTACAAGTGTGTATTTCTTTTTTTTTTTTTTGACTTTTTCATGACTTCTCACCATATTCCAGCTCCTACAGTGTCATTTTCTCATTTTTCGACATTTTCTGGGTTTCTTACCATATTCCAGCTCCTACAGTGTGATTTTCTCATTTTAAGACTTTTTCTGTGTTTCTCATCATATTCTGGGTCCTAGTGCATGATTTTCTCATTTTTCGACTTTTTGAGGGTTTCTCACCATATTCCAAGTCCTACAGTGTGATTTTCTCATTTTTTGAATTTTTCAGGGTTTCTCATCATATTCCAAATCCTAGAGTGTGATATTCTCATTTTTCGACTTTTTCAGTGTTTGTCACCATATTGCATGTACTACAAGTTTGATTTTCTTATATTTCGACTGTTTCAGGGTTTCTCACCACATTCCAGGTCCTACTGGGTGATTTTCTCATTTTAATACTTTTTTAGTGTTTCTCACCATATTCCAGGTACTACAGTGTGATTTTTTCATTTTTTGACTTTTTCACGGTTTCTCATCATATTCCAAGTCCTAGAGTGTGATTTTTGCCTTTTTTCGTATTTTTCAGGGTTTCTCAACATATTCCAGGTCCTACAGTTTGATTTTCTCATTTTTCGACTTTTTTAGGGTTTCTCACCAGCTTCCAGGTCCTACTGCGTGATTTTCTCATTTTTCGACTTTTTTCAGGATTTCTCACCATATTCTGGGTCCTACTACATGATTTTCTCATTTTTCGATGTTTCAGGGTTTCTCACCATATTCCAGTCCTAGAGTGTGATTTTCTCATTTTTTAACTTTTTCAGGGTTTCTTACGGTATTCCAGGTTCTACATTGTCATTTTCTCATTTTTCGAATATTTCAGGTTTTCTCAACATATTCCAGGCCCTACACTGTCATTTTATAATTTGCGACTTTTTCAGAGTTTCTACCCATATTCCATGTACTACAGTGTGATTTTTCTCATTTTTTGTCCTTTTCAGGGTTTCTCACCATATTCCAGGTCCTAAGGTGTGATTTTCTCATTTTAAGACTTTTTCAGTATTTTTCACCATATTCCAAGTACTACAGTGTGATTTTCTATTTTAAGACTTTTTCAGTGTTTCTCACCAAATCCCAAGTCCTACTGCGTGATTTTCTCATTTTTTGACTTTTTCAGGGTTTCTCACCATATTCCAAGTCCTACAGTGTGATTTTCTCATTTTTCGACTTTTTCAGGGTTTCTCACCATATTCCAGATCCTACAGATTGATTTTCTCATTTTTCGACTTTTTCAGGGTTTCTCACCAGCTTCCAGGTCCTACTGCGTGATTTTCTTATTTTTTGACTTTTTTTTCAGGGTTTCTCTCCATATTCTGGGTCCTACTGCATGATTTTCTCATTTTTCGACATTTTCAGGGTTTCTCACCATATTCCAAGTCCTAGAGTGTGATATTCTCATTTAAGACTTTTTCAGTGTTTCTCACCATATTCCAGGTACTCCTGCATGCTTTTCTCATTTTTCGACTTTTTCAGGGTTTCTCACCATATTCCAAATCCTACAGTGTGATTTTTCATTTTTTGACTTTTTCAGGGTTACTCATCTTATTCCAAGCCACACCCATCTTTAAATTTTTAGAAGAAAATGTGAGGCTGTGTTTATATACATCATATGCAGATCGTAAGAGGGATTTAGATTCTCCAGAATCTGACACCCTCTTCTGGAGTGTCTAAAGATAGCTACAGTGTACTTATATCTAATAAATAAATAAATAAATAAATAAATATATATATATATAAATAAACATTTTTTTAAAAAGGATAAGAAAGAAAGAAAGACCAGGCAGGCCTGCCATCCTTATCTCTGTCTGTCTGTCTGTCTGATACCCTGGAACTGGAGAAGGGCCACCATATAGTTGCTGGTAGTTGATCCCAGATTCTCTAGAAGAGGAGACAATGCTGTTAATTGTTTTGTTATGTTTTTCACTGTTTTTTTTTTATTACATATTTTCCTCAATTACATTTCCAATGCTATCCCAAAAGTCCCCCATACCTCCCCCCACTTCCCTACCCTCCCATTCTTCTCAGTGGCCCCACACATCTTTAAATTTTTAGAAGTATACGTGAGTCTGTGTTTATGTACATAATATGCAGGCCAAAAGAGGGATTTAGATTCTCCAGAATCTGACACCGTCTTCTGGAGTGTCTGAAGACAGCTACAGTGTACTTATATCTAATAAATACATAAATAAATAAATAAGCAAACATTTTTTCAAAAGGATAAGAAAGAAAGAAAGACCAGGCAAGCCTGCCATCCTTATCTCTGTCTGTCTGTCTGACAGTCTGTCTGATCCCCTGGAACTGGAGGTGGGCCACTATATAGTTGCTGATAGTTGATACCAGGTTCTCTGGAAGTGGAGACAGTGATGGTAATTGTTGAGCCCTTTCAGTGGTCCCACCAATCTTTAAATTTTTAGAAGTATATGTGAGGCTGTGTTTATGTACATCATATGCAGACCATAAGAGGGATTTAGATTCTCCAGAATCTGAAACCCTCTTCTGGAGTGTCTGAAGGCAGCTACAGTGTACTTATATCTAATAAATACATAAATAAATAAATAAATAAATAAATAAATAAATAAATAAATAAACATTTTTTTAAAGGATAAGAAATAAAGAAAGACCAGGCAGGCCTGGCATCCTTATCTCTGTCTGTCTGTCTGTCTGTCTTTCTGATCCACTGGAACTGGAGATGGGCCACAATATAGTTGCTGGTAGTTGATCCCAGGTTCTCTGGAAGAGGAGACAATGCTGTTAATGGTTGAGCCCTTTCAGTGGCCCCACACATCTTTAAATTTTTGGAAGTAAATGTGAGTCTGTGTTTATGTACATCATATGCACACCATAAGAGGGATTTAGATTATCCAGAATCTGACACCCTCTCCTGGAGTGTCTGAGGACCGCTAAAGTGTACTTATATTTAATAAATACATAAATAAATAAATAAACATTTTTAAAAAGGATGAGAAAGAAAAAAAACTAGGCAGGCCTGCCACCCTTGTCTGTCTGTCTGTCTGTCTTTCTGTCTGATACCTTAGAACTGGAGATGAGCCACCATATAGTTGCTGGTAGTTGATCCCAGGTTGTCTGGAAGAGGAGATAATGCTGTTAATTGTTGACCCCTTTCAGTGACCCCATACATCTTTAAATTTTTGAAGTATATGTGAGGCTGTGTTTATGTACATCATATACAGACCATAAGAGGGATTTAGATTCTCCAGAATCTGACACCATCTTCTGGAGTGTCTGAAGACAGACACAGTGTACTTATATCTAATAAATAAATAAATAAATAAATAAATAAATAAATAAATATATATATATATATATAAATAAACATTTTTTAAAAAGGATAAGAAAGAAAGAAAGACCATGAGGCCTGCCTTCCTTATCTCTGTCTCTCTGTCTGTCTGTCTGTCTATCTGTCTGATACCCTGGAACTGGAGATGGGCCACCATATAGGTGCTGGAAGTTGAACCCAGGTTCTCTGGAAGAGGAGACAATGCGGTTAATTGTTGAGCCCTTTCAGTGGCTCCACCCATCTGTAAATTTTTAGAAGTATATGTGAGGCTGTGTTTATGTACATCATATGCAGACCATAAGAGGGATTTAGATTCTCCAGAATCTGACACCCTCTTCTGGAGTGTCTGAAGATAGCTACAGTGTACTTTTATCTAATAAATACATAAATAAGTAAATAAACATTTCTTAAAAAGGATAAGAAAGAAAGACCAGGCAGGCCTGCCATCGTTATCTCTATATGTCTGTCTGTCTGTCTCTCTGTCTGATCCTCTGGAACTGGAGATGGGCCACCATATAGTTGCTGGTAGTTGATCCCAGGTTCTCTGGAAGAGGAGACAATGCTGTTAATGGTTGAGCCCATACAGTGGCCCCACACATCTTTAATTTTTGGAAGTAAATGTGAGTCTGTGTTTATGTACATCATATTCAGACCATAAGAGGGATTTAGATTCTCCAGAATCTGACACCTTCTTCCTGATGTCTGAAGACAGCTACAGTGTACTTATATCTAATAAATACATAAATAAATAAATAAACATTTCTTAAAAAGGATAAGAAAGAAAGAAAGATGAAGCAGGCCTGCCATCCTTATCTCTATCTGTCTATATGTCTGTCTCTCTGTCTGATCCCCTGGAACTGGAGATGGGCCACCATATAGTTGCTGGTAGTTGATCTCAGGTTCTCTGGAAGTGGAGACAATGCTGTTAATTTTTGAGCCGTTCAGTGGCAACACCCATCTTTAATTTTTAGAAGTAAATGTGAGGCTGTGTTTATGTACATCATATGCAGACAATAAGAGGGATTTAGATTCTCCAGAATCTGACTCTCTCTTCTGGAGTGTCTGAAGACAGCTACAGTGTACTTATATCTAATAAATACATAAATAAATAAATAAATAAGCATTATTAAAAAGGATAAGAAAAAAAGAAAGACCAGGCAGGCCTGCCATCCTTATCTCTGTCTGTCTGTCTGTCTGTCTGTCTGATCCCCGGGAACTGGAGATGGGCTACCTTATAGTTGCTGGTAGTTGATCCCAGGTTCTCTGGAAGAGGAGACAATGCTGTTAATTGTTGAGCCCTTTCAGTGGCCCCACCCATCTTTAAATTTTTAGAAGTATATGTGAGGCTGTGTTTTTGTACATCATATGCAGACCATAAGAGGGATTTAGATTCTCCAGCATATGACACCCTCTTCTGGAGTGTCTGAAGACAGCTACAGTGTACTTATGTCTAATAAATACATAAATAAACAAATAAACATTTTTAAATAAGGATAATAAAGAAAGAAAATCCAGGCAGGCCTTCCATCCTTATATCTGTCTGTCTGTCTGTCTGTCTGATTCCCTGGAACTGGAGATGGGCCACCATATAGTTGCTGGTAGTTGATCCAGGTTCTCTGGAAGAGGAGACAATGCTGTTAATTGTTGAGCCCTTTCAGTGGCCCCACACATCTTTAAATATTTAGAAATATATGTGAGGCTGTGTTATGTACATCATATGCAGACCATAAGAGGTATTTAGATTCTCCAGAATCTGATACCCTTTTCTGGAGTGTCTGAAGACAGCTACAGTGTACTTATATCTAATAAATAAATAAATAAATAAATAAATAAATAAATAAATAAATAAATAAACATTTTTTAAAAAGGATAAGAAAAAAAGAAAGACTAGCAGGCCTGCCATCCTTATCTCTGTCTGTCTGTCTGTCTGTCTGTCTGATCCCCTGGAACTGGAGATGGGCCACCACATAGTTGCTGGTAGTTTAATCCCAGGTTCTCTGGAAGAGGAGACAATGCTGTTAATTGTTGAGCCCTTTCAGTGGCCCCACCCATCTTTAAATTTTTATAAGTATATGTGAGGCTGTGTTTATGTACATTGTATGTAGACCATAAGAGGGATTTATATTCTCCAGAATCTGATACCCTCTTCTGGAGTGTCTGAAGACAGCTACAGTGTACTTATATCTAATAAATACATAAATAAATAAATAAACATGTTTTAAAAAGGATAAGAAAGAAAGTAAAACCAGGCAGGCCTGCCATCCTTGTCTGTCTGTCTGTCTGTCTGTCTCTCTGATCCCCTGGATCTGGAGATGGGCCACCATATAGTTGCTGGTAGTTGATCCCAGGTTCTCTGGAAGAGGAGACAATGCTGTTAATTGTTGAGCCCTCACAGTGGCCCCACCCATCTTTAAATTTTTAGAAATAAATGTGAAGCTGTTTTTATGTACATCATATGCATATCATAAGAGGGACTTAGATTCTCCAGAATCTGACACCCTCTTCCTGAGTGTCTGAAGACAGCTACAGTGTACTTATATATAATAAATTCATAAATAAATAAATAAACCTTTTTAAACGGATAAGAAAGAAATAAAAACCAGAAGGCCTGCCATCCTTGTCTGTATGTCTGTCTGTCTGTCTGATCGCCTGTAACTGGAGATGGGCCACCATATAGTTGCTGGTAGTTGATCCCAGGTTCTCTGGAAGAGGAGACAATGCTGTTAATTTTTGAGCCCTTTCAGTGGCCCCACCCATCTTTAAATTTTTATAAGTATATGTGAGGCTGTGTTCATGTACATCATATGCAGACCATAAGAGGGATTTAGATTCTCCAGAATCTGACACCCTCTTCTGGAGTGTCTGAAGACAGCTACAGTGTACTTATATCGAATAAATAAATAAATAAATAAATAAATAAACATTTTTTAAAAGGATAAGAAAGAATGAAAGACCAGGTAGGCCTGCCATCCTTAACTCTATCTGTCTGTATCTCTGTCTGTCTGTCTGATCCCCTGGAACTGGAGATGGGCCACCATATAGTTGCTGGTAGTTGATCCCAGGTTCTCTGGAAGAGGAGACAATGCTGTTAATTGTTGAGCCCTTTCAGTGGTCCTACCCATCTTTAAATTTTTAGAAGTATATGTGAGGCTGTATTTATGTACATCATATGCAGACCATAAGAGGGATATAGATTCTCCAGAATCTGAAACCCTCTTCTGGAGTGTCTGAAGACAGCTACAGTGTACTTATATCTAATAAATACATAAATAAATAAATAAATAAATAAATAAATAAATATACATTTTTTAAAAGGGATAAGAAAGAAAGAAAAACCAGGCAGGCTTCCATCCTTGTCTGTCTTTCTCTCTGTCTGTCTGTCTTGCCTAGCCCCTTGCGTTGCCTAGCCTAGCCCCTTGCCTTGCCTAGCCCAGCCCCTTGCCTAGCCTAGCCTAGCCCAGCCCTGCCTTGCCTAGCCCTGCCTATCCCTGTCTTTAACCAGGCTGGCCTCGAACTCAGAAACTGACTGCCTCTGCCTCCAGAGTGCTCTCATTAAGAGCTCGAGCCACCACTGACTGTTGGGTTTTCTAAGTCTTACATAGGTATGGTCTGTTTCTCAACTGTGAAACCCTAATTAACACATGTAGTCTGTCCTAGGTCAGCCATAGCTACAGACTGAGGCCTTTTCTAAAACAAAACAAAAGAAAACAAAAAAAAATAGAAATAATAAAATAAATAAATTAAGAAACCACATGATATCTTTTCTTTCTTTCAATGATACTCAGAGTTTGAAGCAGTTCACCCATGAGACCTCAGCTCCGGACATTGAGGCTGTTTCCCTAACAAGTATTATGGCTGAACCTGAGGGGTTCTACTGCTGATTTGTGTCCCCCACTTTAAAAAAATAGTTGTTTTCAAAGGCTGCAGGTTCTTAGCTCTGTTCCTTGTTACAGTTGAGTCACAGCCCTGAAAGTTCAGTGGTAGTTAAAGGCACTGAGAAGGGCTTCCTATAGACATCAAAGACCAAGTCTTTGTTATTAAAAAGTTAATCTGGATTCCCCCACATCCTGGCATCCTTAGAATTCCTAGAAAGGAAGGCAGGGACCTGGGCAGAAGGGTGCAAGGCTACTGGTGTTTGTAAGTGGTAACAGAAAGCTTTCTCTTGTTGGTACCCTACCCCAAGTTACACTGTCACTTCTTTTTCCTAGTTGTTGTTTTGTAGGTTTGTATTCTCAACATAGACCCTTTTCCTTCCTAACCTTGGCTGTCCTGAACCTTACTGTCCTTGAACTCAGTGATTTGCCTGTCTTGCTGGGATGAAACTGTGAGCTACCATCCAGAAGGAAGCACCCTGCTGAGGTTAGATTGGGGTCTCTTCCATTTTCCTCTATGAACATGCATATGGCAGGCCTGTTCTTTCTTTTTTACTTTTCCTTTTCTTTTTAAAGATTTATTTATTTATTATATTTAAGTATGCTGTAGCTATCTTCAGACAGTCCAGAAGAGGGTGTCAGATTCTGAAGAATCTAAATCATTCTTATTGTCTGCATATGATGTATATAAACACAGCCTCACATATACTCAAAAAAAAAAAAAAGAAAGAAAGATGTGGCTACAGAGAGGGCTCAACAATTAAGAGCATTGTCTCCTCTTCCAGAGAACCTGGGCTCAATTACCAGTATTATATATGGTGGCCCATCTCCAGTTCCAGGGGATCTAATACTCTGTTCTGGAGTCTGTGGGCACAGCATACACATGCAAAACATTCTTACACAATCATTGAGAGAGGAGAGAGAGGGGTTGAGAGAGAGGGGAGGTAATCATACCTCCTGACGAGTTTGAAAACCTGAGCTTCATCACTCACACAAATAAATAAATGCAAAATATTTTTAAAAAATAAACTCTGCCATTGCCCTTTAAAAATTCCTAGAAAACAAGTTTTATAAGCAACAGTTATATTTACTATATCTAAAGTACAGTCATGAGCATATTCTCTAAATAGAAAAAGGCCTGTTAGTCTTAGAAATGGAAAAGACAAACCAAGGAAGGTTTGCAATTACATAATGAGGCAGCTCAGCCCAGCTCTTAGGTTGGAAATAAGACTGGAGAATAGGATACACCTGAAGACAGCCAGCCATTGCTTTTTGTTTTGGAGGCTAAAAGGATACACCTGAAGACAGCCAATGCTGTGTGATGGTGATCTGGTATTTTTTTTTTAATTTTTAAAAACTTTAACACTTTTTATAAAACCTTTTTCTTTCTTTTTTCTTTCTTTCTTTCTTTCTTTCCTTTCTTTCTTTCTTTTCTTTCTTTCTTTTCTTTCTTTCTTTCTTTCTTTCTTTCTTTCTTTCTTTCTTTCTTTCTTTGTTTCTTTCTTTCTTTCTTTCTTTCTTTCTTCTCACCCTGGCCTAGCCTACCCTAGCCTACCCTAGCCTACCCTAGCCTACCCTAGCCTACCCTAGCCTACCCTAGCCTACCCTAGCCTACCCTAGCCTACCCTAGCCTACCCTAGCCTACCCTAGCCTACCCTAGCCTACCCTAGCCTACCCTAGCCTACCCTAGCCCTGCCTAACCATGTCTTTCACCAGGGTGGCCTCGAACTCAGAAACTTACTGCCTCTGCCTACAGAGTGCTCTCATTAAGAGCTTGAGCCACCACTGAAGGTCGGGTTTTCTAAACCTTACCTTGCTCTTGGTGTCTGTTCTCAGCTGTGAAACCCTAATTAACACAGGTAGGCAGTCCTTGGTCAGCCAGAGCTACAGACTGAGGCCTTCTCTAAAAACAAATAAAACAAAACAAAACAACAAATAGAAATAATAAAATACATAAATTAAACAACCACAGCATAGCTTTTCTCTCTCTAGGTGGTACTCAGAAATTCCAGCAGTTGGCCTGTGACACCTCAGCTCAGTATATGTGAGGCTGTGTTTATGTACATCATACACAGACCATAAGAGGGATTTAGATTCTCTAGAATCTGACACACTCTTCTGGAGTGTCTGTAGACAGCTACAGTGTACTTATATATAATAAATACATAAATAAATAAACATTTTTTTAAAGGATAAGAAAGAAAGAAAGACCAGGCAGGCCTGCCATCCTTATCTCTATCTGTCTGTCTGTCTGTCTGATCCCCTGGAACTGCAGATGGGCCACCATATAGTTGCTGGTAGTTGATCCCAGGTTCTCTGGAAGAGGAGACAATGATGTTAATTGTTGAGCCCTTTCAGTGGTCCTACCCATCTTTAAATTTTTAGAAGTATATGTGAGGCTGTGTTTATGTACATCATATGCAGACAATAAGAGGGATTTAGATTCTCCAGAATCTGACACCCTCTTCTGGAGTGTCTGAAGACAGCTACTGTGTACTTATATCTAATAAATACATAAATAAATAATTAAATAAACATTTTTTACAAAGGATAAGAAAGAAAGAAAGAAAGACCAGGCAGGCCTGCCATCCTTATCTCTGTCTGTCTGTCTGTCTGTCTGTCTGATCCCTGAGAACTGGAGATGGGCCACTATATAGTTGATGGTAGTTGATCCCAGGTACTCTGGAAGAGGAGACAATGCTGTTACTTGTAGAGCTTTTTCAGTGGCCCCACCCTTCTTTAAATTTTTGAAGTATATGTGAGGCTGTGTTTATGTACATCATACTACATGTACTACAGTTTGATTTTCTAATTTTTCGACTTTTTCAGCGTTTCTCACCATATCCCAAGTCCTACAGTGTGATTTTCTCATTTTAAGACTTTTTCAGGGTCTCTCACCATATTGCAAGTCCTACAAGTGTGTATTTCTTTTTTTTTTTTGACTTTTTCATGACTTCTCACCATATTCCAGCTCCTACAGTGTCATTTTCTCATTTTTCGACATTTTCAGGGTTTCTTACCATATTCCAGCTCCTACAGTGTGATTTTCTCATTTTAAGACTTTTTCTGTGTTTCTCATCATATTCTGGGTCCTAGTGCATGATTTTCTCATTTTTCGACTTTTTGAGGGTTTCTCACCATATTCCAAGTCCTACAGTGTGATTTTCTCATTTTTTGAATTTTTCAGGGTTTCTCATCATATTCCAAATCCTAGAGTGTGATATTCTCATTTTTCGACTTTTTCAGTGTTTGTCACCATATTGCATGTACTACAAGTTTGATTTTCTTATATTTCGACTGTTTCAGGGTTTCTCACCACATTCCAGGTCCTACTGGGTGATTTTCTCATTTTAATACTTTTTTAGTGTTTCTCACCATATTCCAGGTACTACAGTGTGATTTTTTCATTTTTTGACTTTTTCACGGTTTCTCATCATATTCCAAGTCCTAGAGTGTGATTTTTGCCTTTTTTCGTATTTTTCAGGGTTTCTCAACATATTCCAGGTCCTACAGTTTGATTTTCTCATTTTTCGACTTTTTTAGGGTTTCTCACCAGCTTCCAGGTCCTACTGCGTGATTTTCTCATTTTTCGACTTTTTTCAGGATTTCTCACCATATTCTGGGTCCTACTACATGATTTTCTCATTTTTCGATGTTTCAGGGTTTCTCACCATATTCCAGTCCTAGAGTGTGATTTTCTCATTTTTTAACTTTTTCAGGGTTTCTTACGGTATTCCAGGTTCTACATTGTCATTTTCTCATTTTTCGAATATTTCAGGTTTTCTCAACATATTCCAGGCCCTACACTGTCATTTTATAATTTGCGACTTTTTCAGAGTTTCTACCCATATTCCATGTACTACAGTGTGATTTTTCTCATTTTTTGACCTTTTCAGGGTTTCTCACCATATTCCAGGTCCTAAGGTGTGATTTTCTCATTTTAAGACTTTTTCAGTATTTTTCACCATATTCCAAGTACTACAGTGTGATTTTCTATTTTAAGACTTTTTCAGTGTTTCTCACCAAATCCCAAGTCCTACTGCGTGATTTTCTCATTTTTTGACTTTTTCAGGGTTTCTCACCATATTCCAAGTCCTACAGTGTGATTTTCTCATTTTTCGACTTTTTCAGGGTTTCTCACCATATTCCAGATCCTACAGATTGATTTTCTCATTTTTCGACTTTTTCAGGGTTTCTCACCAGCTTCCAGGTCCTACTGCGTGATTTTCTTATTTTTTGACTTTTTTTTCAGGGTTTCTCTCCATATTCTGGGTCCTACTGCATGATTTTCTCATTTTTCGACATTTTCAGGGTTTCTCACCATATTCCAAGTCCTAGAGTGTGATATTCTCATTTAAGACTTTTTCAGTGTTTCTCACCATATTCCAGGTACTCCTGCATGCTTTTCTCATTTTTCGACTTTTTCAGGGTTTCTCACCATATTCCAAATCCTACAGTGTGATTTTTCATTTTTTGACTTTTTCAGGGTTACTCATCTTATTCCAAGCCACACCCATCTTTAAATTTTTAGAAGAAAATGTGAGGCTGTGTTTATATACATCATATGCAGATCGTAAGAGGGATTTAGATTCTCCAGAATCTGACACCCTCTTCTGGAGTGTCTAAAGATAGCTACAGTGTACTTATATCTAATAAATAAATAAATAAATAAATAAATATATATATATATAAATAAACATTTTTTTAAAAAGGATAAGAAAGAAAGAAAGACCAGGCAGGCCTGCCATCCTTATCTCTGTCTGTCTGTCTGTCTGATACCCTGGAACTGGAGAAGGGCCACCATATAGTTGCTGGTAGTTGATCCCAGATTCTCTAGAAGAGGAGACAATGCTGTTAATTGTTTTGTTATGTTTTTCACTGTTTTTTTTTTATTACATATTTTCCTCAATTACATTTCCAATGCTATCCCAAAAGTCCCCCATACCTCCCCCCACTTCCCTACCCTCCCATTCTTCTCAGTGGCCCCACACATCTTTAAATTTTTAGAAGTATACGTGAGTCTGTGTTTATGTACATAATATGCAGGCCAAAAGAGGGATTTAGATTCTCCAGAATCTGACACCGTCTTCTGGAGTGTCTGAAGACAGCTACAGTGTACTTATATCTAATAAATACATAAATAAATAAATAAGCAAACATTTTTTCAAAAGGATAAGAAAGAAAGAAAGACCAGGCAAGCCTGCCATCCTTATCTCTGTCTGTCTGTCTGACAGTCTGTCTGATCCCCTGGAACTGGAGGTGGGCCACTATATAGTTGCTGATAGTTGATACCAGGTTCTCTGGAAGTGGAGACAGTGATGGTAATTGTTGAGCCCTTTCAGTGGTCCCACCAATCTTTAAATTTTTAGAAGTATATGTGAGGCTGTGTTTATGTACATCATATGCAGACCATAAGAGGGATTTAGATTCTCCAGAATCTGAAACCCTCTTCTGGAGTGTCTGAAGGCAGCTACAGTGTACTTATATCTAATAAATACATAAATAAATAAATAAATAAATAAATAAATAAATAAATAAACATTTTTTTAAAGGATAAGAAATAAAGAAAGACCAGGCAGGCCTGGCATCCTTATCTCTGTCTGTCTGTCTGTCTGTCTTTCTGATCCACTGGAACTGGAGATGGGCCACAATATAGTTGCTGGTAGTTGATCCCAGGTTCTCTGGAAGAGGAGACAATGCTGTTAATGGTTGAGCCCTTTCAGTGGCCCCACACATCTTTAAATTTTTGGAAGTAAATGTGAGTCTGTGTTTATGTACATCATATGCACACCATAAGAGGGATTTAGATTATCCAGAATCTGACACCCTCTCCTGGAGTGTCTGAGGACCGCTAAAGTGTACTTATATTTAATAAATACATAAATAAATAAATAAACATTTTTAAAAAGGATGAGAAAGAAAAAAAACTAGGCAGGCCTGCCACCCTTGTCTGTCTGTCTGTCTGTCTTTCTGTCTGATACCTTAGAACTGGAGATGAGCCACCATATAGTTGCTGGTAGTTGATCCCAGGTTGTCTGGAAGAGGAGATAATGCTGTTAATTGTTGACCCCTTTCAGTGACCCCATACATCTTTAAATTTTTGAAGTATATGTGAGGCTGTGTTTATGTACATCATATACAGACCATAAGAGGGATTTAGATTCTCCAGAATCTGACACCATCTTCTGGAGTGTCTGAAGACAGACACAGTGTACTTATATCTAATAAATAAATAAATAAATAAATAAATAAATAAATAAATATATATATATATATATATAAATAAACATTTTTTAAAAAGGATAAGAAAGAAAGAAAGACCATGAGGCCTGCCTTCCTTATCTCTGTCTCTCTGTCTGTCTGTCTGTCTATCTGTCTGATACCCTGGAACTGGAGATGGGCCACCATATAGGTGCTGGAAGTTGAACCCAGGTTCTCTGGAAGAGGAGACAATGCGGTTAATTGTTGAGCCCTTTCAGTGGCTCCACCCATCTGTAAATTTTTAGAAGTATATGTGAGGCTGTGTTTATGTACATCATATGCAGACCATAAGAGGGATTTAGATTCTCCAGAATCTGACACCCTCTTCTGGAGTGTCTGAAGATAGCTACAGTGTACTTTTATCTAATAAATACATAAATAAGTAAATAAACATTTCTTAAAAAGGATAAGAAAGAAAGACCAGGCAGGCCTGCCATCGTTATCTCTATATGTCTGTCTGTCTGTCTCTCTGTCTGATCCTCTGGAACTGGAGATGGGCCACCATATAGTTGCTGGTAGTTGATCCCAGGTTCTCTGGAAGAGGAGACAATGCTGTTAATGGTTGAGCCCATACAGTGGCCCCACACATCTTTAATTTTTGGAAGTAAATGTGAGTCTGTGTTTATGTACATCATATTCAGACCATAAGAGGGATTTAGATTCTCCAGAATCTGACACCTTCTTCCTGATGTCTGAAGACAGCTACAGTGTACTTATATCTAATAAATACATAAATAAATAAATAAACATTTCTTAAAAAGGATAAGAAAGAAAGAAAGATGAAGCAGGCCTGCCATCCTTATCTCTATCTGTCTATATGTCTGTCTCTCTGTCTGATCCCCTGAAACTGGAGATGGGCCACCATATAGTTGCTGGTAGTTGATCTCAGGTTCTCTGGAAGTGGAGACAATGCTGTTAATTTTTGAGCCGTTCAGTGGCAACACCCATCTTTAATTTTTAGAAGTAAATGTGAGGCTGTGTTTATGTACATCATATGCAGACAATAAGAGGGATTTAGATTCTCCAGAATCTGACTCTCTCTTCTGGAGTGTCTGAAGACAGCTACAGTGTACTTATATCTAATAAATACATAAATAAATAAATAAATAAGCATTATTAAAAAGGATAAGAAAAAAAGAAAGACCAGGCAGGCCTGCCATCCTTATCTCTGTCTGTCTGTCTGTCTGTCTGTCTGATCCCCGGGAACTGGAGATGGGCTACCTTATAGTTGCTGGTAGTTGATCCCAGGTTCTCTGGAAGAGGAGACAATGCTGTTAATTGTTGAGCCCTTTCAGTGGCCCCACCCATCTTTAAATTTTTAGAAGTATATGTGAGGCTGTGTTTTTGTACATCATATGCAGACCATAAGAGGGATTTAGATTCTCCAGCATATGACACCCTCTTCTGGAGTGTCTGAAGACAGCTACAGTGTACTTATGTCTAATAAATACATAAATAAACAAATAAACATTTTTAAATAAGGATAATAAAGAAAGAAAATCCAGGCAGGCCTTCCATCCTTATATCTGTCTGTCTGTCTGTCTGTCTGATTCCCTGGAACTGGAGATGGGCCACCATATAGTTGCTGGTAGTTGATCCAGGTTCTCTGGAAGAGGAGACAATGCTGTTAATTGTTGAGCCCTTTCAGTGGCCCCACACATCTTTAAATATTTAGAAATATATGTGAGGCTGTGTTATGTACATCATATGCAGACCATAAGAGGTATTTAGATTCTCCAGAATCTGATACCCTTTTCTGGAGTGTCTGAAGACAGCTACAGTGTACTTATATCTAATAAATAAATAAATAAATAAATAAATAAATAAATAAATAAATAAATAAATAAATAAACATTTTTTAAAAAGGATAAGAAAAAAAGAGAGACTAGCAGGCCTGCCATCCTTATCTCTGTCTGTCTGTCTGTCTGTCTGTCTGATCCCCTGGAACTGGAGATGGGCCACCACATAGTTGCTGGTAGTTTAATCCCAGGTTCTCTGGAAGAGGAGACAATGCTGTTAATTGTTGAGCCCTTTCAGTGGCCCCACCCATCTTTAAATTTTTATAAGTATATGTGAGGCTGTGTTTATGTACATTGTATGTAGACCATAAGAGGGATTTATATTCTCCAGAATCTGATACCCTCTTCTGGAGTGTCTGAAGACAGCTACAGTGTACTTATATCTAATAAATACATAAATAAATAAATAAACATGTTTTAAAAAGGATAAGAAAGAAAGTAAAACCAGGCAGGCCTGCCATCCTTGTCTGTCTGTCTGTCTGTCTGTCTCTCTGATCCCCTGGATCTGGAGATGGGCCACCATATAGTTGCTGGTAGTTGATCCCAGGTTCTCTGGAAGAGGAGACAATGCTGTTAATTGTTGAGCCCTCACAGTGGCCCCACCCATCTTTAAATTTTTAGAAATAAATGTGAAGCTGTTTTTATGTACATCATATGCATATCATAAGAGGGACTTAGATTCTCCAGAATCTGACACCCTCTTCCTGAGTGTCTGAAGACAGCTACAGTGTACTTATATATAATAAATTCATAAATAAATAAATAAACCTTTTTAAACGGATAAGAAAGAAATAAAAACCAGAAGGCCTGCCATCCTTGTCTGTATGTCTGTCTGTCTGTCTGATCGCCTGTAACTGGAGATGGGCCACCATATAGTTGCTGGTAGTTGATCCCAGGTTCTCTGGAAGAGGAGACAATGCTGTTAATTTTTGAGCCCTTTCAGTGGCCCCACCCATCTTTAAATTTTTATAAGTATATGTGAGGCTGTGTTCATGTACATCATATGCAGACCATAAGAGGGATTTAGATTCTCCAGAATCTGACACCCTCTTCTGGAGTGTCTGAAGACAGCTACAGTGTACTTATATCGAATAAATAAATAAATAAATAAATAAATAAACATTTTTTAAAAGGATAAGAAAGAATGAAAGACCAGGTAGGCCTGCCATCCTTAACTCTATCTGTCTGTATCTCTGTCTGTCTGTCTGATCCCCTGGAACTGGAGATGGGCCACCATATAGTTGCTGGTAGTTGATCCCAGGTTCTCTGGAAGAGGAGACAATGCTGTTAATTGTTGAGCCCTTTCAGTGGTCCTACCCATCTTTAAATTTTTAGAAGTATATGTGAGGCTGTATTTATGTACATCATATGCAGACCATAAGAGGGATATAGATTCTCCAGAATCTGAAACCCTCTTCTGGAGTGTCTGAAGACAGCTACAGTGTACTTATATCTAATAAATAAATAAATAAATAAATAAATAAATAAATAAATATACATTTTTTAAAAGGGATAAGAAAGAAAGAAAAACCAGGCAGGCTTCCATCCTTGTCTGTCTTTCTCTCTGTCTGTCTGTCTTGCCTAGCCCCTTGCGTTGCCTAGCCTAGCCCCTTGCCTTGCCTAGCCCAGCCCCTTGCCTAGCCTAGCCTAGCCCAGCCCTGCCTTGCCTAGCCCTGCCTATCCCTGTCTTTAACCAGGCTGGCCTCGAACTCAGAAACTGACTGCCTCTGCCTCCAGAGTGCTCTCATTAAGAGCTCGAGCCACCACTGACTGTTGGGTTTTCTAAGTCTTACATAGGTATGGTCTGTTTCTCAACTGTGAAACCCTAATTAACACATGTAGTCTGTCCTAGGTCAGCCATAGCTACAGACTGAGGCCTTTTCTAAAACAAAACAAAAGAAAACAAAAAAAAAATAGAAATAATAAAATAAATAAATTAAGAAACCACATGATATCTTTTCTTTCTTTCAATGATACTCAGAGTTTGAAGCAGTTCACCCATGAGACCTCAGCTCCGGACATTGAGGCTGTTTCCCTAACAAGTATTATGGCTGAACCTGAGGGGTTCTACTGCTGATTTGTGTCCCCCACTTTAAAAAAATAGTTGTTTTCAAAGGCTGCAGGTTCTTAGCTCTGTTCCTTGTTACAGTTGAGTCACAGCCCTGAAAGTTCAGTGGTAGTTAAAGGCACTGAGAAGGGCTTCCTATAGACATCAAAGACCAAGTCTTTGTTATTAAAAAGTTAATCTGGATTCCCCCACACCCTGGCATCCTTAGAATTCCTAGAAAGGAAGGCAGGGACCTGGGCAGAAGGGTGCAAGGCTACTGGTGTTTGTAAGTGGTAACAGAAAGCTTTCTCTTGTTGGTACCCTACCCCAAGTTACACTGTCACTTCTTTTTCCTAGTTGTTGTTTTGTAGGTTTGTATTCTCAACATAGACCCTTTTCCTTCCTAACCTTGGCTGTCCTGAACCTTACTGTCCTTGAACTCAGTGATTTGCCTGTCTTGCTGGGATGAAACTGTGAGCTACCATCCAGAAGGAAGCACCCTGCTGAGGTTAGATTGGGGTCTCTTCCATTTTCCTCTATGAACATGCATATGGCAGGCCTGTTCTTTCTTTTTTACTTTTCCTTTTCTTTTTAAAGATTTATTTATTTATTATATTTAAGTATGCTGTAGCTATCTTCAGACAGTCCAGAAGAGGGTGTCAGATTCTGAAGAATCTAAATCATTCTTATTGTCTGCATATGATGTATATAAACACAGCCTCACATATACTCAAAAAAAAAAAAAAGAAAGAAAGATGTGGCTACAGAGAGGGCTCAACAATTAAGAGCATTGTCTCCTCTTCCAGAGAACCTGGGCTCAATTACCAGTATTATATATGGTGGCCCATCTCCAGTTCCAGGGGATCTAATACTCTGTTCTGGAGTCTGTGGGCACAGCATACACATGCAAAACATTCTTACACAATCATTGAGAGAGGAGAGAGAGGGGTTGAGAGAGAGGGGAGGTAATCATACCTCCTGACGAGTTTGAAAACCTGAGCTTCATCACTCACACAAATAAATAAATGCAAAATATTTTTAAAAAATAAACTCTGCCATTGCCCTTTAAAAATTCCTAGAAAACAAGTTTTATAAGCAACAGTTATATTTACTATATCTAAAGTACAGTCATGAGCATATTCTCTAAATAGAAAAAGGCCTGTTAGTCTTAGAAATGGAAAAGACAAACCAAGGAAGGTTTGCAATTACATAATGAGGCAGCTCAGCCCAGCTCTTAGGTTGGAAATAAGACTGGAGAATAGGATACACCTGAAGACAGCCAGCCATTGCTTTTTGTTTTGGAGGCTAAAAGGATACACCTGAAGACAGCCAATGCTGTGTGATGGTGATCTGGTATTTTTTTTTTAATTTTTAAAAACTTTAACACTTTTTATAAAACCTTTTTCTTTCTTTTTTCTTTCTTTCTTTCTTTCCTTTCTTTCCTTTCTTTCCTTTCTTTCCTTTCTTTCTTTCTTTCCTTTCTTTCCTTTCTTTCTTTCTTTCTTTCTTTCTTTCTTTCCTTTCTTTCTTTCTTCTCACCCTGGCCTAGCCTACCCTAGCCTACCCTAGCCTACCCTAGCCTACCCTAGCCTACCCTAGCCTACCCTAGCCTACCCTAGCCTACCCTAGCCTACCCTAGCCTACCCTAGCCTACCCTAGCCTACCCTAGCCTACCCTAGCCTACCCTAGCCTACCCTAGCCTACCCTAGCCCTGCCTAACCATGTCTTTCACCAGGGTGGCCTCGAACTCAGAAACTTACTGCCTCTGCCTACAGAGTGCTCTCATTAAGAGCTTGAGCCACCACTGAAGGTCGGGTTTTCTAAACCTTACCTTGCTCTTGGTGTCTGTTCTCAGCTGTGAAACCCTAATTAACACAGGTAGGCAGTCCTTGGTCAGCCAGAGCTACAGACTGAGGCCTTCTCTAAAAACAAATAAAACAAAACAAAACAACAAATAGAAATAATAAAATACATAAATTAAACAACCACAGCATAGCTTTTCTCTCTCTAGGTGGTACTCAGAAATTCCAGCAGTTGGCCTGTGACACCTCAGCTCAGTATATGTGAGGCTGTGTTTATGTACATCATACACAGACCATAAGAGGGATTTAGATTCTCTAGAATCTGACACACTCTTCTGGAGTGTCTGTAGACAGCTACAGTGTACTTATATATAATAAATACATAAATAAATAAACATTTTTTTAAAGGATAAGAAAGAAAGAAAGACCAGGCAGGCCTGCCATCCTTATCTCTATCTGTCTGTCTGTCTGTCTGATCCCCTGGAACTGCAGATGGGCCACCATATAGTTGCTGGTAGTTGATCCCAGGTTCTCTGGAAGAGGAGACAATGATGTTAATTGTTGAGCCCTTTCAGTGGTCCTACCCATCTTTAAATTTTTAGAAGTATATGTGAGGCTGTGTTTATGTACATCATATGCAGACAATAAGAGGGATTTAGATTCTCCAGAATCTGACACCCTCTTCTGGAGTGTCTGAAGACAGCTACTGTGTACTTATATCTAATAAATACATAAATAAATAATTAAATAAACATTTTTTACAAAGGATAAGAAAGAAAGAAAGAAAGACCAGGCAGGCCTGCCATCCTTATCTCTGTCTGTCTGTCTGTCTGTCTGTCTGATCCCTGAGAACTGGAGATGGGCCACTATATAGTTGATGGTAGTTGATCCCAGGTACTCTGGAAGAGGAGACAATGCTGTTACTTGTAGAGCTTTTTCAGTGGCCCCACCCTTCTTTAAATTTTTGAAGTATATGTGAGGCTGTGTTTATGTACATCATATGCAGACCATAAGAGGGATTTAGATTCTGCAGAATGTGACACCCTCTACTGGAGTGTCAGAAGACAGCTACAGTGTACTTATATCTAGTAAATACATAAATGAATAAATAAATAAATAAATAAATAAATAAGTAAATAAACATTTTTTTAAAGGATAAAAAAGAAAGAAAGACCAGGCAGGCCTGTCATCCTTATCTCTGTCTGTCTGTCTGTCTGTCTGATCCCCTGGAACTGGAGATGGGCCACCATATAGGTGCTGGTAGTTGATCCCAGGTTCTCTGGAAGAGGATACAATGCTGTTAATTGTTGAGCCCTTTCAGTGGCGCCACCCATCTTTAAATATTTAGAAGTATATGTGAGGCTGTGTTTATGTACATCTTATGCAGACCATAAATGTGATTTAGATTCTCCAGAATCTGACACCCTCTTCTGGAGTGTCTGAAGACAGCTACAGTGTACTTATATTAAATAAATAAATAAATAAATAAATAAATAAATAAATCAATAAATCAATAAATAAACATTTTTTAAACAGGATAAGAAAGAAAGAAAGACCAGGCAGGCCTGC
This sequence comes from Mus caroli, assembly GCF_978045245.1. Classification (NCBI taxonomy): domain Eukaryota; kingdom Metazoa; phylum Chordata; class Mammalia; order Rodentia; family Muridae; genus Mus; species Mus caroli. Next base: position 174,719 of record NW_028227449.1, on the reverse strand, counting down.
CATCCTTATCTCTGTCTGTCTTTCTGTCTGTCTACAGTCTGTCTGATCCCCTTGGACTCGAGATGGGCCACCATATAGTTGCTGGTAGTTGATCCCAGGTTCTCTGGAAGAGGAGACAATGCTGTTAATTTTTGAGCCCTTTCAGTGGCCCCACCCATCTTTAAATTTTTAGAAGTATATGTGAGGCTGTGTTCATGTACATCATATGCAGACCATAAGAGGGATATAGATTCTCCAGAATCTGACACCCTCTTCTGGAGAGTCTGAAGACAGCTACAGTGTACTTATATCTGATAAATAAATAAATAAATAAATAAATAAATAAATAAATAAATAGATAAATAAATAAATAAACTAATAAACAAATAAATAAACATTTTTTATAAGGATAAGAAAGAAAGAAAAATCAGGCAGGCCTGCCATCCTTATCTCTGTCTGTCTGTCTGTCTGTCTTATCCCCTGGAACTTGAGATGGGCCACCATATAGTTGCTGGTAGTTGATCCCACGTTCTCTGGAAGAAGAGACAATGCTGTTAATTGTTGAGCCCTTTCAGTGGGCCCACCCATCTTTAAATTTTTAGAAGTATATGTGAGGCTGTGTTTATGTACATCATATGAAGACCATAAGAGGGATTTAGATTCTCCAGAAGATGAGACCCTCTTCTAGAGTGTCTGAAGACAGCTACAGTGTACTTATATCTAATAAATACATAAATAAAAATAAATAAATAAATAAATAAACATTTTTTCAACAGTATAATAAAGAAAGAAAGACCAGGCACGCTTGCCATCCTTATCTCTTTCTGTCTGTCTGTCTGTCTGATCCCCTGGAACTGGAGATGGGCCACTATATAGTTGCTGGTAGTTCATCCCAGGTTCTCTGGAAGAGGAGACAATGCTGTTAATTGTTGAGCCCTTTCTTTAGTGACCCCACCCATCTTTAAATTTTTAGAAGTATATGTGATGCTGTGTTTATGTACATCATATGCAGACTATAAGAGGGATTTAGATTCTCCAGAATCTGACACCGTCTTCTGGAGTGTCTGAAGACAGCTACAGTGTACTTATATCGAAAAATACATGAATAAATAAATAAACATTTTTTAAAAAGGATAAGAAAGAAAGAAAGACCAGGCAGGCCAGCCATCCTTATCTCTGTCTTTCTGTCTGTCTGTTTGTCTGTCTGATCCCCTGAAACTGGAGATGGGCCAACATATAGTTGCTGGTAGTTGATCCCAGGTTCTCTGGAAGAGGAGACAATGCTGTTAATTGTTGGTTCCTTTCAGTGGCCCCAACCATCTTTAAATTTTTAGAAGAATATGTGAGGCTGTGTTTATGTACATCATATGCAGAACATAAATGGGATTTACGTTCTGCAGAATCAAACACCCTCTTCTGGAGTGTCTGAAGATAGCTATAGTGTACTTATATCTAATAAATACATAAATAAATAAATAAACCTTTTTTAAAATGATAAGAAAGAAAGAAAGACCAGGCAGGCCTGCCATCCTTATCTCTGTCTGTCTGTCTGTGTGTCTCTCTGATCCCCTGGAACTGGAGAAGGGCCACCATATAATTACTGGTTATTGATCCCAGGTTCTCTGGAAGAGGAGACAATGCTGTTAATTGTTGATCCCTTTTAGTGGCCCCACCCAACTTTAAATTTTTAGAAGTATATGTGAGGCTGTGTTTATGTACATCATATACAGACCATAAGAGGGATTTAGATTTTCCAGAATCTGACAACCTCTTCTGGAGTGTCTGAAGACAAGTATTGTGTACTTATATCTAATAAATACATTAAAAATAAATACATAAATAAATAAATAAATAAATAAATAAATAAACATTTTTTAAAAAGATAAGAAAGAAAGAAAGACCAGGCAGGCCTGCCATCCTTATCTCTGTCTGTCTGTCTGTCTGTCTGATCCTCTGATACTGGATATGGGCCACCATATAGTTGCTGGTAGTTGATCCCAGGTTCTCTGGAAGAGGAGACAATGCTGTTAATTGTTGAGACATTTCAGTGGTCTCACCCATCTTTAAATATTTAGAAGTGTATGTGAGGCTGTGTTTATGTACATCATATGCAGACCATAAAAGGGATTTAGATTCTCCAGAATCTGACACCCTCTTCTGGAGTATCTGAAGACAGCTACAGTGTACTGATATCTAATAAATAAATAGATAAATAAATAAATAAACATTTTTTAAAAGGATAAGAAATAAAGAAAGACCAGGCAGGCCTACCATCCATATCTCTGTCTGTCTGTCTTTCTATCTGATCTCCGGGAACTGGAGATGGGCCACCATATAGTTGCTGGTAGTTGATCTAAGGTTCTCTGGAAGAGGAGACCATTCTGTTAATTGTTGAGCCCTTTCAGTGGCCCCACACTTCTTTAAATTTTTAGAAGTATACTTGAGGCTGTGTTTATGTACATCATATGCACATTATAAGAGGATTTAGATTCTCCAGAATCTGACTCCCTCTACTGGAGTGTCTGAAGACAGCTACAGTGTATTTATATCTAATAAATAAATAAATAAATAAATAAATAAATAAATAAATAAATAAACATTATTTAAACAGGATAAGAAATAAAGAAAGACCTGGCAGGCCTGCCATCCATATCTCTGTCTGTCTGTCTGTCTGTCTATCTGATCCCCTGGAACTGGAGATGGGCCACCATATAGTTGCTGGTAGTTGATCCCAGGTTCTCTGGAAGAGGAGACAATGCTGTTAATGTTGAGCCCTTTCTTTCTTTCTTTCTTTCTTTTTTTTTTTTTTTTTTTTTTTTTTTGGTTTTTTTCGAGACAGGGTTTCTCTGTGTAGCCCTGGCTGTCCTGGAACTCACTTTGTAGACCAGGCTAGCCGGGAACTCAGAAATCCGCCTGCCTCTGCCTCCCGAGTGCTGGGATTAAAGGCGTGCGCCACCACGCCCGGCTTGTTGAGCCCTTTCAATGGCCCTACCCATGTTTAAATTTTTAGAAGTGTATGTGAGGCTGTGTTTATGTACATCATATGCAGACCAGAAGAGGGATTTAGATTCATCAGAATCTGACACCCTCTACTGGAGTGTCTGAAGACAGCTACTGTGTACTTATATCTAATAAATAAATAAATAAATAAATAAATAAATAAATAAATAAACATTATTTAAACAGGATAAGAAAGAAAGAAAGACCAGGCAGGCCTTCCATCCATATCTCTGTCTGTCGGTCTGTCTGTCTGTCTGTCTATCTGATCCCCGGGAACTGGAGATGGGCCACCATATAGTTGCTGGTAGTTGATCCCAGGTTCTCTGGAAGAGGAGACAATGCTGTTAATTGTTGAGCCCTTTCAGTCGCCCCACCCATCCTTAAATTTTTAGAAGTGTATGTGAGGCTGTGTTAATGTACATCATATGCAGACCTTAAGTGGGATTTAGATTGTCCAGAATCTGACACCTTCTTCTGGAATGTCTGAAGACAGCTACAGTGTATTTATATCTAATAAATAAATAAATAAATAAATAAATAAATAAACATTTTTTAAAATGGATAAGAAATAAAGAAAGACCAGGCAGGAGTGCCATCCTTATCTCTGTCTGTCTATCTGTCTGTCTGATCCCCTGGAACTGGAGATGGTCCATCATATACTTGCTGGTAGTTGATCCCAGGTTCTCTGGAAGAGGAGACAATGCTGTTATTTGTTGAGCCCTTTAAGTGGCCCCACCCATCTTTAAATTTTTAGAAGTGTATGTGAATCTCTGTTTATGTACATCATATGCAGACCATAAGAGGGATTTAGATTCTCCAGAATCTGACACCCTCTTCTGGAGTGTCTGAAGACAGCTACAGTGTACTTATATCGAATAAATATATACATAAATAAATAAATAAATAAACATTTTTTAAAAAGGATAAGAAAGAAAGAAAGACCAGGAAGGCCTGAAATCCTTATCTCTGTCTGTCTGTCTCTCTGTCTGTCTGATCCCCTGGAACTGGAGATGGGCCACCATATAGTTGCTGGTAGTTGGTCCCAGGTTCTCTGGAAGAAGAGACAATGCTGTTAATTGTTGAGCCCTTTCAGTGGCCCCACCAATCTTTATATTTTTAGAAGTATATGTGAGTCTCTGTTTATGTACATCATATGCAGACCATTAGAGGGGTTTAGATTCTCCAGATTCTGACACCCTCTACTGGAGTATCTGAAGACAGCTACATTGTACTTATATCGAATAAATACATAAAAAAATAAATAAATGAATAAATAAATAAATAAATAAATAAATAAATAAATAAACATTTTTAAAAAAGGATAAGAACGAAAGAAAGACCTGGCAGGCCTGCCATCCTTATCTCTGTCTGTCTGTCTGTCTGTCTGTCTGTCTGATCCTCTGATACTGGATATGGGCCACCATATAGTTGCTGGTAGTTGATCCCAGGTTCTCTGGAAGGGGAGACAATGCTGTTAATTGTTGAGACCTTTCAGTGGTCCCACCCATCTTTAAATATTTAGAAGTGTATGTGAGGCTGTGTTTATGTACATCATATGCAGACCATAAGAGGGTTTTAGATTCTCCAGAATCTGACACCCTCTACTGGAGTGTCTGAACAGCTACAGTGTAATTATATCTAATAAATAAATAAATAAATAAATAAATAAATAAATAAATAAACATTTTTTAAAAAGGATAAGCAAGAAAGAAAGAACAGGCAGGCATGCCATCCATATCTCTGTCTGTCTGTCTGTCTGTCTATCTGATCCCCTGAAATGGAGATGGGCCACCATATAGTTGCTGGTAGTTGATCCCAGGTTCTCTGGAAGAGGAGAAAATGCTGTTACTGTTGAGCCCTTTCAGTGGCCCTACCCATCTTTAAATTTTTAGAAGTGTATGTGAGGCTGTGTTTATGTACATCATATGCAGACCAGAAGAGGGATTTAGATTCATCAGAATCTGACACCCTCTTCTGGAGTGTCTGAAGACAGCTACAGTGTATTTATATCTAATAAATAAATAAATAAATAAATAAATAAATAAATAAACATTTTTTAAAATGGATAAGAAATAAAGAGAGACCAGGCAGGAGTGCCATCCTTATCTCTGTCTGTCTATCTGTCTGTCTGATCCCCTGGAACTGGAGATGGTCCATCTTATACTTGCTGGTAGTTGATCCCAGGTTCTCTGGAAGAGGAGACAATGCTGTTATTTGTTGAGCCCTTTAAGTGGCCCCACCCATCTTTAAATTTTTAGAAGTATATGTGAGGCTTTGTTTATGTACATCATATTCAGACCATAAGAGGGATTTAGATTCTCAGGAATCTGACACCCTCTTCTGGATTGTCTGAAGACAGCTACAGTGTACTTATATCTAATAAATAAATAAATAATTAAATAAATAAATAAATAAATAAATACATAAATCAATAAACATTTTTTAAAAAAAATAAGAAAGAAAGAAAGTCCAGGCAGGCCTTCCATCCATGTCTCTGTCTGTCTGTCTGTCTGTCTATCTGATCCCCGGGAACTGGAGATGGGCCACCATATAGTTGCTGGTAGTTGATCCAAGATTCTCTGGAAGAGGAGATAATGCTGTTAATTGTTGAGCCCTTTTAGTGGCCCCACACTTCTTTAAATTTTTAGAAGTATACCTGAGGCTGTGTTTATGTACATCATATGCAGATTATAAGAGGATTTAGATTCTCCATAATCAGACACCCTCTACTGGAGTGTCTGAAGACAGCTACAGTGTACTTATATCTAATAATACATAAATAAATAAATAAATAAACATTTTTTTAAAAGGATAAGAAAGAAAGAAAGACCAGGCAGGCCTTCCATCCTTATCTCTGTCTGGCTGTCTGGCTGTCTGATCCCCTGGAACTAAAGGTGGGCCACCATATAGTTGCTGGTAGTTGATCCCAGGTTCTCTGGAAGAGGAGTCAATGCTGTTAATTTTTGAGCCCTTTCAGGGACCCCACCCATCTTTAAATTTTTAGAAGTATATGTGAGACTGTGTTTATGTACATCATATGCAGACCATTAGAGGGATTTATATTCTCCAGATTCTGACACCCTATTCTGGAGTGTCTGAAGACAGCTACAGTATACTTATATCTAATAAATACATAAATAAATAAATAAATAAATAAATAAATAAATAAACATTTTTAAAAATGGATAAGAAAGAAAGAAAGAAAGACCAGGCAGGCATGCCATCCTTATCCTTGTCTGTTTCTCTGTCTGTCTGTCTGATCCCCTGGAACTGGAGATGGGCCACCATATAGTTGATGGTAGTTGATCCCAGGTTCTCTGGAGAGGAGATAATGCTGTTAATTGTTGAGCCCTTTCAGTGGTCCCACCCATCTTTAAATTTTTAGAAGTATATGTGAGTCTCTGTTTATGTATATCATATGCAGACCATAAGAAGGATTTAGATTCTCCAGAATCTGACACCCTCTACTGGAGTGTCTGAAGACAGCTACAGTGTACTTATATCGAATAAATACATAAATAAATAAATAAATAAATAAATAAATAAATAAATAAACATTTTTTAAAAAGGATAAGAAAGAAAGAAATACCAGGCAGGCCTGTCATCCTTATCTCTCTCTGTCTGTCTGTCTGTCTTTCTGATCCCCTGGAACTGGAGATGGGCCATCATATAGTTGCTGGTAGTTGATCCCAGTTTCTCTGGAAGAGGAGATAATGCTGTTAATTGTTGAGCCCTTTCAGTGGTCCCACCCATCTTTATATTTTTAGAAGTATATGTGAGTCTCTGTTTATGTACCTCATATGCAGACAATAAGGGTGATTTAGATTCTCCAGAATCTGACACCCACTTCTGGAGTGTCTGAAGACAGCTACAGTGTACTTATATCTAATAAATACATAAATAAATAAATAAACATTTTTTTTAAAAAGGATAAGAAAGAAAGAAAGACCAGGCAGGCCTGCCACCTTGTCTGTCCGTCTGTCTGTCTGTCTATCTGTCATATCCACTGGAACTGGAGATGGGCCAAAATATAGTTGCTGGTAGTTGATCCCAGGTTCCTTGGAAGAGGAGACAATGCTGTTAATTTTTGAGCCCTTTCAGTGGCCCCAACCATCTTAAATTTTTAGAAGTAAATGTGAGGCTGTGTTTATGTACATCATATGCAGACCATAAGAGGGATATAGATTATCCAGAACCTCACACCCTCTTCTGGAGTGTCTGAAGACAGCTACAGTGTTCTTATATATAATAAATAAATAAATAAATAAATAAATAAACATTTTTTAAAAAGGATAAGAAAGAAAGAAAAACCAGGCAGGCCTGCCATCCTTATCTTTGTCTGTCTGTCTGTCTCTCTGTCTGTCTGTCTGTCTGATCCCCTAGAACTGGAGATGGGCCACCATATAGTTGCTGGTAGTTGATCCCAGGTCCTCTGGAAGAGGAGACAATGCTGTTAATTGTTGAGCCCTTTCAGTGGCCACACCCATCTTTGAATTTTTAGAAGTAAATGTGACGCTGTGTTTATGTACATCATATTCAGACCATAAGAGGGATTAAATTCTCCAGAATCTGACACAGTCTTTTGGAGTGTCTAAGACGGATACAGTGTACTTATATCTAATAAATACATAAATACATAAATAAACATTTTTTAAAATCGATTAGAAAGAAAGAAAGACCAGGCAGGCCTGCCATCCTTATCTCTGTCTGTCTGTCTGTCTGATCCCCTGGAACTGGAGATGGGCCACCATAGAGTTGCTGGTAGTTGATCCCAGGTTCTCTAGAAGAGAAGACAATGCTGTTAATTGTTGAGCCCTTTCAGTTGCCCACCCATCTTTAAATTTTTAGAAGTATATGTAAGGCTGTGTTTATGTACCGAATATGCAGACCATAAGAGGGATTTAGATTCTCCAGAATCTGACACCCTCTTCTGGAGTGTCTGAAGACAGCTACAGTGTAATTATATCTAATAAATTCATAAATAAACAAATAAACATTTTTTAAAAAGGATAATAAAGAAAGAGAGACCAGGCAGGCCTGCCATCCTTGTCTGTCTGTCTGTCTGTCTGATCCCCGGAACTGGAGATGGGCCACCATATAATTGCTGGTAGTTGATCCCAGGTTCTCTGGAAGAGGAGACAATGCTGTTAATTGTTGAGCCCTTTCAGTGGCCCCACCAATCTTTAAGTTTTTAGAAGTATATGTGAGGCTGTGTTTATGTACATCATATGCAGATCATAAGAGGGATATAGATTCTCCAGAATCTGACACCCTCTTGGGGAGTGTTTGAAGACAGCTACCGTGTACTTTTATCTAATAAATACATACATAAATTAATAAACATTTTTAAAAAGGATAAGAAAGAAAGAAAGACCAGGCAGGCCTGCCACCTTGTCTGTCTGTCTGTCTGTCTGTCTCTCTATCTGTCAGATCCCCTGGAACTGGAGATAGGCCACCATATAGTTGCTGGTAGTTGATCCCAGGTACTCTGGAAGAGGAGACAATGCTGTTAGTTGTTGAGCCCTTTCAGTAGCCCCACCCATCTTTAAATTTTTAGAAGTATATGTGAGGCTGTGTTTATGTACATCATATGCAGACCATACGAGGGATTTAGATTCTCCAGAATCTGACACCCTCTTCTGGAGTGTCTGAAGACAGCTACATTGTACTTATATCTAATAAATACATAAATAAATAAATAAATAAATATATACATACATAAATAAATAAACATTTTTTAAAAAGGATAAGAAAAAAAGAAAGACCAGGCAGGCCTGCCATCCTTATCTCTGTCTGTCTGTCTGTCTGTCTGATCCACTGGAACTAAAGATGGGCCACCATATAGTTGCTCATTGTTGATCCCAGGTTCTCTGGAAGAGGAGTCAATGCTGTTAATTATTGAGCCCTTTCTGGGGCCCCACCCATCTTTAAATTTTTAGAACTATATGTGAGGCTGTGTTTATGTACATCATATGCAGACCATAAGAGGGATTTATATTCTCCAGAATCTGACACCCTCTTCTGGAGTGACTGAAGACAACTACAGTGTACTTATATCTAATAAATAAATAAATAAATAAATAAATAAATAAATAAATAAATAAACATTTTTAAAAAAGGATAAGAAAGAAAGAAAGAAAGACCAGGCAGGCCTGCCATCCTTATCTCTGTCTATCTGTCTGTCTGTCTGATACCCTTTAACTGGAGATGGGCCACCATATAGTTGCTGGTAGTTGATCCCAGTTTCTCTGCAAGAGGAGACAATGCTGTTAATTTTTGAGCCCTTTCAGTGGCCCCACCCATCTTTAAATTTTTAGAAGAATTTTTGAGGCTGTGTTTATGTACATCATATGCAGACCATAAGAGGGGTTTAGATTCTTCAGAATCTGACACCCTCTTCTGGAGTGTCTGAAGACAGCTAGAGTGTACTTATATCTAATAAATACATAAATAAATAAATAAACATGTTTTAAAAAGGATAAGAAAGAAATAAAAACCAAGCAGGCCTGCCTTCCTTGTCTGTTTGTCTATCTGTCTATCTGATCCCCTGAAACTGGAGATGGGCCACCATATTTTTGCTGGTAGTTGATCCCAGGTTCTCTGGAAGAGGAGACAATGCTGGTATTTGTTGAGCCCTTTAAGTGGCCCCACCCATCTTTAAATTTTTAGAAGTATATATGAGGCTGTGTTTATGTACATCTTATGCAGACCATAAGAGGGATTTAGATTCTCCGTAATCTGACACCCTCTTCTGGAGTGTCTGAAGACAGCTACTGTGTACTTATATCTAATAAATACATACATAAATAAATAAATAAACATTTTTTTAAAAGGATAAGAAGGAAAGAAAGACCAGGTAGGCCTGCCATCCTTATCTCTGTCTGTCAGTCTGTCTGTCTGATCCCCTGGAACTAGAGATGGGCCACCATATAGTTGCTGTTAGTTGATCCCAGGTTCTCTGGAAGAGGAGACAATGCTGTTAATTGTTGAGCCCTTTCAGTGGCCCCACCCATCTTTAAATTTTTAGAAGTATATGTGAGGCTGTGTTTGTGTACATTGTATGCAGACCATAAGAGGGATTTAGATTCTCCAGAAACTGATACCCTCTTCTTGAGTGTCTGAAGACATCTACAGTGTACTTATATCTAATAAATAAATAAATAAATAAATAAATAAATAAAGAAAGAAAGAAAGAAAGAAAGAAAGAAAGAAAGAAAGAAAGAAAGATGTTTTAAAAAGGATAAGAAAGAATGAAAAACCAGACAGGCCTGCCATTCTAGTCTGTCTGTCTGTCTGTCTGTCTGATCCCCTGGAACTGGAGATGGGCCATTATATAGTTGCTGGTAGTTGATCCCAGGTTCTCTGGAAGAGGAGACAAGGCTGTTAATTGTTGAGCCCTTTCAGTGGCCCCACCCATCTTTAAATTTTTAGAAGTATATATGAGGCTGTGTTAATGTACATCATATGCAGTCCATAAGAGGGATTTAGATACTCCAGAACCTGAAACCCTCCTCCTGAGTTTCTGAAGACAGCTACAGTGTACTTAAATCTAATAAATAAATAAATAAATGAATAAATAAATAAATAAACATTTTAAAAGGATAAGAAAGAAAGAAAGAAAGAAAGAAAGAAAGAAAGAAAGAAAGAAAGAAAGAAAGAAAGAACAGGCAGACCTGCGATCCTTATCTCTTCTGTCTGTCTGTCTGTCTATCTGATCCCCTGGAACTGGAGATGGGCCACCATATAGTTGCTGGTAGTTGATCCCAGGTTCTCAAGAAGAGGAGACAATGCTGTTAATTGTTGAGCCCTTTCAGTGGCCCCACACATCTTTAAATTTTTGGAAGTAATTGTGAGTCTGTGCTTATGTACATCATTTGCAGTCCATAAGAGGGATTTAGATTCTCCAGAATCTGACACCCTCTTCCTCAGTGTCTGAAGACAGCTACAGTGTACTTATATCTAATATACATTAATAAATAAATAAACATTTCTTAAAAAGGATAAGAAAGAAAGAAAGACCAGGCAGGCCTGCCATCCTTATCTCTATCTGTCTGTATGTCTGTCTGTCTGTCTGATCCCCTGGAACTGGAGATGGGCCACCATATAGTTGCTGGTAGTTGAACACAGGTTCTCTGGAAGAGGAGACAATGCTGTTAATTTTTGAGCAGTAAAGTGGCCCCACCCATCATTAAATTTTTAGAAGTATATGTGAGGATGTGTTTATGTACCTCATATGCAGACCATAAGAGGGATTTAGATTGTCCAGAATTTGACACCATCTTCTGGAGTGTCTGAAGACTGCTACCATGTACTTATATCTAATAAATAAATAAATAAATAAATAAATAATCATTTTTTAAAAATGATAAGAAAAAAAGAAAGTCCAGGCAGGCCTGCGTTCCTTAACTCTGTCTGTCTGTCTGTCTGTCTGATCCCGGGGAACTGGAGATGGGCCACCATATAGTGGCTGATAGTTGATCCCAGGTTCTCTGGAAGAGGAGACAATGCTGTTAATTGTTGAGCCCTTTCAGTGGCCCCACTCATCTTTAAATTTTTAGAAGTGTATGTGAGGCTGTGTTTATGTACATCATAGGCAGACTATAAGAGGGATTTAGATTCTCCAGAATCTGACACCCTCTTCTGGAGTGTCTGAAGACAGCTACAGTGTACTTATTCTAATAAATAAATAAATAAATAAATAAATAAATAAATAAATAAATAAATAAATAAATGAATGAATAAATAAACTTTTTTTAAAAATGATAAGAAAAAAAGAAATACCAGGGAGGCCTGCCATCCTTATCTCTGTCTGTCTGTCTATCTGTCTTTCTGATTCCCTGGACCTGGAAATGGGCCACCATATAGTTGCTGGTAGTTGATCTCAGGTTCTCTGGAAGAGGAGACAATGCTGTTAATTGTTGATCCCTTTCAGTGGCCCCACCTATCTTTAAATTTTTGGAAGTAAATGTGAGTCTGTGTTTATGTACATCATATGCAGACCATAAGAGGGATTTAGATTCTCCAGAATCTGACAACCTCTTCTGGAGTGTCTGAAGACCTCTACAGTGTACTTATATCTAATAAATACATAAATAAATAAATAAACATTTTTTCAAAAAGGATAAGAAAGAAAGAACAACCAGGCAGGCCTGCCATCCTTGTCTGTTTGTCTGTCTGTCTGTCTGATCCCCTGAAACTGGAGATGGGCCACCATATTTTTGCTGGTAGTAGATCCCAGGTTCTCTGTAAGAGGAGACAATGCTGTTAATTGTTGAGCCCTTCAGTGGCCCCACCCATCTTTAAATTTATAGAAGTATATGTGAGGCTTTGTTTATGTACATCATATGCAGACCATAAGAGGGATTTATATTCTCCAGAATCTGACACCCTCTTCTGGAGTATCTGAAGGCAGCTACAGGGTACTTATATCTAATAAATAAATGAATAAATAAATAAATAAATAAACATTTTTTAAAAGGATAAGAAAAAATGAAAGACCAGGCAGGCCTGCCATCCTTATCTCTGTTTGTCTGTCTGTCTGATCTCCTGGAACTGGAGATGGGCCACAATATAGTTGCTGGTAGTTGATCCCAGGTTCTCTGGAAGAGGAGACAATGCTGTTAATTGTTGAGCCCTTTCAGTGGCCCCACTCATCTTTAAATTTTTAGAAGTGTATGTGAGGCTGTGTTTATGTACATCATAGGCAGACTATAAGAGGGATTTAGATTCTCCAGAATCTGACACCCTCTTCTGGAGTGTCTGAAGACAGCTACAGTGTACTTATGTCTAATAAATAAATAAATAAATAAATAAATAAATAAATAAATAAATAAATATTTTTTTAAAAAAATGATAAGAAAAAAAGAAAGACCAGGCAGGGCCTGCCATCCTTTTCTCTGTCTGTCTGTCTGTCTTTCTGATCTCCTGGAACTGGAGATGGGCCACCATATAGTTGCTGGTAGTTGATCCCAGGTTCTCTGGAAGAGGAGACAATGCTGTTAATTGTTGAGCCCTTTCAGTGGCCCCACTCATCTTTAAATTTTTAGAGGTGTATGTGAGGCTGTGTTTATGTACATCATATGCAGACCATAAGAGGGATTTAGATTCTCCAGAATATGACACCCTCTTCTGGAGTGTCTGAAGACCTCTACAGTGTACTTATATCTAATAAATACATAAATAAATAAATAAATAAATAAATAAATAAATAAATAAACATTTTTTAAAAAGGATAAGAAAGAAAGAAAGACCAGGCAGGCCTTCCATCCTTATCTCTGTCTGTCTGTCTGTCTCTCTGTCTGATCCCCTGGAACTGGAGATGGGCAACCATATAGTTGCTTGTAGTTGATCCCAGGTTCTCTGGAAGAGGAGACAATGCTGTTAATTATTGAGCCCTTTCAGTGGCCCCACCCATCTTTAAATTTTTAGAAGTATATGTAAGGCTGTGTTTAAGTACATCATATGCAGACCATAAGAGGGATTTAGATTCTCCAGAATCTGACACCCTCTACTGGAGTGTCTGAAGACAGCTACAGTGTACTTATATCTAAAAAATACATAAATAAATAAATAAATAAATAAATAAATAAATAAATAAATAAAATATTTTTTAAAAGGATAAGAAATAAAGTAAGACCAGGCAGGCCTGCCATCCTTATGTCTGTCTGTCTGTCTGTCTGTCTTTCTGATCCCCTGGAACTGGAGATGGGCCACCATATAGTTGCTGTTAGTTGATCCCAGGTTTTCTGGAAGAGGAGACAATTCTGTTAATTGTTGAGCCCTTTCAGTGGCCCCACCCATCTATAAATTTTTAGAAGTATATGTGAGGCTGTGTTTATGTACATCATATGCAGCCCATAAGAGGGATTTAGATTCTCCAGAATCTTACACCCTTTTCTGCAGTGTCTCAAGACAGCTACAGTGTACTTATATCTAATAAATAAATAAATAAATAAATAAATAAATAAATAAATAAATAAATAAACATTTTTTAAAAGGGATAAGAAAGAAAGAAAAACCAGGCAGGCCTGCCATACTTGTCTGTCTGTCTTACTGTCTTGCCTAGCCCCTTGCCTAGCCTAGCCTAGCCTAGCCCCTTGCCTAGCCTAACCTAGCCCCTTGCTTAGCCTAGCCCTGCCTTGCCTAGCCCTGCCTATCCCTGTCTTTAACCAGGCTGGCCTCGAAATCAGAAACTGACTGCCTCTCCCTCCAGAGTGCTCTCATTAAGAGCTCGAGCCACCACTGACTGTTGGGTTTTCTAAGTCTTACATAGGTATGGTCTGTTTCTCAGCTGTGAAACCGTAATTAACACATGTAGTCTGTCCTAGGTCAGCCATAGCTACAGACTGAGGCCTTTTCTAAAACAAAACAAAAGAAAACAAAAAATAGAAATAATAAAATAAATAAATTAAGCAACCACATGATATCTTTTCTTTCTTTCAATGATACTCAGAGCTTGAAGCAGTTCACCCATGAGACCTCAGCTCCGGACATTGAGGCTGTTTCCCTAACAAGTATTATGGCTGAACCTGAGGGGTTCTACTGCTGATTTGTGTCCCCCACTTTAAAAAAATAGTTGTTTTCAAAGGCTGCAGGTTCTTAGCCCTGTTCCTTGTTACAGTTGAGTCACAGCCCTGAATGTTCAGTCTTAGTTAAAGGCACTGAGAAGGGCTTCCTATAGACATCAAAGACCAAGTCTTTGTTATTAAAAAGTTAATCTGGATTCCCCCACCCCCTGAGGGTTTGTATTCTCAACATAGACCCTTTTCCTTCCTAACCTTGGCTGTCCTGAACCTTACTGTCCTTGAACTCAGTGATTTGCCTGTCTTGCTGGGATGAAACTGTGAGCTACCATCCAGAAGGAAGCACCCTGCTGAGGTTAGATTGGGGTCTCTTCCATTTTCCTCTATGAACATGCATATGGCAGGCCTTTTCTTTCTTTTTTACTTTTCCTTTTCTTTTTAAAGATTTATTTATTTATTATATCAAAGTATGCTGTAGCTATGTTCAGACACTCCAGAAGAGGGTGTCAGATGCTGAAGAATCTAAATCATTCTTATTGTCTGCATATGATGTATATAAACACAGCCTAACATATACTCAAAAAAAAAAAGAAAGAAAGAAAGAAAGAAAGAAAGAAAGAAAGAAAGGAAGGAAGGAAGGAAGGAAGGAAGGAAGGAAGAAAGAAAGAAAGAAAGAAAGAAAGAAAGAAAGAAAGAAAGAAAGAAAGAAAGAAAGAAAGAAAGAAAGAAAGAAAGATGTTGCTACAGAGAGGGCTCAACAATTAAGAGCATTGTCTCCTCTTCCAGAGAACCTGGGCTCAATTACCAGTATATATATATATGGTGGCCCATCTCCAGTTCCAGGGGATCTATTACTCTGTTCTGGAGTCTGTGGGCACAGCATACACATGCAAAACATTCTTACACTAAAAATAAAATAGATCATTCAGAGAGAGGACAGAGAGTGGGTGAGAGAGAGGGGAGGTAATTATAACTCCTGACGAGTTTGAAGACCTGAGCTTCATCACTCACACAAATAAATACATGCAAAATAATTTTTATTGAGCAACAGTTATATTTACTATATCTAAAGGACAGTCATGAGCATATTCTCTAAATAGAAAAAGGCCTGTTAGTCTTAGAAATGGAAAAGACAAACCAAGGAAGATTTGCAATTACATAATGAGGCAGCTCAGCCCAGCTCTTAGGTTGGAAATAAGACTCGAGAATAGGATACACATGAAGCCAGCCAGCCATTGCTTTTTGTTTTGGAGGCTGAAAGGATACACCTGAAGACAGCCAATGCTGTGTGGGCTTGATGGTGATCTGGTAATTTTTTTTTTTAATTTTTAAAAACTTTAACACTTTTTATAAAACTTTTATAAAAACTTTTTATTCTCCTTTCTTTCTTTCTTTCTTTCTTTCTTTCTTTCTTTCTTTCTTTCTTTCTTTCTTTCTTTCTTTCTTTCTTTCTTTCTTTTTTCAGGGTTTCTCACCATATTGCAGGTACTACAAGTTTGATTTTCTTATTTTTCGACTGTTTCAGGGTTTCTCACCGTATTGCAGGTCCTACTGTGTGATTTTCTCATTTTTCGACTTTTTCAGGGTTTCTTATCATATTCCAAGTCCTAGAGTGTGATTTTCTCATTTTTCGACTTTTTCAGGGATTCTCACCATATTGCAGGTCCTACAAGTGTGAATTTCTTAATTTTCGACTTTTGCAGGGTTTCTCACCATGTTCCAGCTACTACAGTGTATTTTTCTCATTTTTTAAAATTTTCACGGTCTCTCATCTTATTCCAAGTCGAACAGTGTAATTTTCTCATTTTTCGACTTTTTCAGGGTTTCTCACCATATTGCAGGTACTACAAATTTGATTTTCTTATTTTTCAAATGTTTCAGGGTTTCTCACCATATTCCAGGTCCTACTGTGTGATTTTCTCACGTTAAGACTTTTTCAGTGTTTCTCACCAATATTCTAGGTACTACAGTGTGATTTTCTCATTTTTTGACTTTTTCAGGTTTTCTCATCATATTCCAAGTCCTAGAGTGTGATTTTCTCTTTTTCGGACTTTTTCAGGGTTTCTCAAAAATATTCCAGGTCCTACAGTGTAATTTTCTCATTTTTTGACTTTTTCAGGGTTTCTCACCATATTCCAAGTCCTATAGTGTGATTTTCTCATTTTTTGACTTTTTCAGGTTTTCTCATCTTACTTCAAGTCCTACAGTGTGATTTTCTCATTTTTCGACTTTTTCAAGGTTTCTCACCATATTGCAGGTCCTACAAGTGTGATTTTCTTATTGTTGGACTTTTTCAGGGTTTCTCACCATATTCCAGCTCCTACAGTGCATTTTTGTCATTTTTTGTCTTTTTCACGGTTTCTCATCTTATTCCAAGTCCTACAGTGTGATTTTCTCATTTTTCGACTTTTTCAGGGATTCTCACCATATTGCAGGTCCTACAAGTGTGAATTTCTTAATTTTCGACTTTTGCAGGGTTTCTCACCATGTTCCAGCTACTACAGTGTATTTTTCTCATTTTTTAAAATTTTCACGGTCTCTCATCTTATTCCAATTCGAACAGTGTAATTTTCTCATTTTTCGACTTTTTCAGGGTTTCTCACCATATTGCAGGTACTACAAATTTGATTTTCTTATTTTTCAAATGTTTCAGGGTTTCTCACCATATTCCAGGTCCTACTGTGTGATTTTCTCACGTTAAGACTTTTTCAGTGTTTCTCACCAATATTCTAGGTACTACAGTGTGATTTTCTCATTTTTTGACTTTTTCAGGTTTTCTCATCATATTCCAAGTCCTAGAGTGTGATTTTCTCTTTTTCGGACTTTTTCAGGGTTTCTCAAAAATATTCCAGGTCCTACAGTGTAATTTTCTCATTTTTTGACTTTTTCAGGGTTTCTCACCATATTCCAAGTCCTATAGTGTGATTTTCTCATTTTTTGACTTTTTCAGGTTTTCTCATCTTACTTCAAGTCCTACAGTGTGATTTTCTCATTTTTCGACTTTTTCAAGGTTTCTCACCATATTGCAGGTCCTACAAGTGTGATTTTCTTATTGTTGGACTTTTTCAGGGTTTCTCACCATATTCCAGCTCCTACAGTGCATTTTTGTCATTTTTTGTCTTTTTCACGGTTTCTCATCTTATTCCAAGTCCTACAGTGTGATTTTCTCATTTTTCGACTTTTTCAGGGTTTCTCACCATATTGCAGTGCTACTGTGTGATTTTCTCATTTTTAGACTTTTTCAGGGTTTCTCACCATATTCCAGGTTCTACTGTGTGATTTTCTCATTTTTTGACTTTTTCAGGGTTTCTCACCATATTCCAAGTCCTATAGTGTGATTTTCTCATTTTTTGACTTTTTCAGGGTTTCTCATCTTACTCCAAGTCCTACAGTGTGATTTTCTCATTTTTGACTTTTTCAGGGTTTCTCACCATATTGCAGGTCCTACAAGTGTGATTTTCTTATTGTTGGACTTTTTCAGGTTTTTCTCACCATATTCCAGCTCCTACAGTGCATTTTTGTCATTTTTTGTCTTTTTCACGGTTTCT
>NW_028227449.1:88755-156570 GCF_978045245.1 Mus caroli | reverse complement strand
TGAGAAACCTTGAAAAAGTCGAAAAATGAGAAAATCACACTGTAGGACTTGAAGTAAGATGAGAAAACCTGAAAAAGTCAAAAAATGAGAAAATCACACTATAGGACTTGGAATATGATGAGAAACCCTGAAAAAGTCAAAAAATGAGAAATCACACAGTAGTACCTGGAATATGGTGAGAAACCCTGAAAAAGTCTAAAAATGAGAAAATCACACAGTAGGACCTGCAATATGGTGAGAAACCCTGAAAAAGTCGAAAAATGAGAAAATCACACTGTAGGACTTGGAATAAGATGAGAAACCCTGAAAAAGTCAAAAAATGAGAAAATAACACTGTAGTACCTTGAATATGGTGAGTAAACACTGAAAAAGTCTAAAAATGAGAAAATCACACAGTAGGACCTGCAATATGGTGAGAAACCCTGAAAAAGTCGAAAAATGAGAAAATCACACTGTAGGACTTGGAGTAAGATGAGAAACCCTGAAAAAGTCAAAAAATGAGAAAATCACACTGTAGTACCTGGAATATGGTGAGAAACCCTGAAAAAGTCGAAAAAAGAGAAAATCACAGTCTAGGACTTGGAATATGATGAGAAACCCTGAAAAAGTCAAAAATTGAGAAAATCACACTGTAGGACCTGGAATATGGTGAGAAACCCTTAAAAAGTCTTAAAAAGAGAAAATCACACTCTAGGACTTGGAATATGATGAGAAACCCTGAAAAAGTCAAAAAATGAGAAAATCACACAGTAGTACCTGGAATATGGTGAGAAACCCTGAAAAAGTCTAAAAATGAGAAAATCACACAGTAGGACCTGCAATATGGTGAGAAACCCTTAAAAAGTCGAAAAATGAGAAAATCACACTGTAGGACTTGGAATAAGATGAGAAACCGTGAAAAAGACAAAAAATGACAAAAATGCACTGTAGGAGCTGGAATATGGTGAGAAAAACCTGAAAAAGTCCAACAATAAGAAAATCACACTTGTAGGACCTGCAATATGGTGAGAAACCCTGAAAAAGTCAAAAATGAGAAAATCACACTGTAGGACTTGGAGTAAGATGAGAAACCCTGAAAAAGTCAAAAAATGAGAAAATCACACTATAGGACTTGGAATATGGTGAGAAACCCTGAAAAAGTCAAAAAATGAGAAAATCACACAGTAGAACCTGGAATATGGTGAGAAACCCTGAAAAAGTCTAAAAATGAGAAAATCACACAGTAGCACTGCAATATGGTGAGAAACCCTGAAAAAGTCGAAAAATGAGAAAATCACACTGTAGGACTTGGAATAAGATGAGAAACCGTGAAAAAGACAAAAAATGACAAAAATGCACTGTAGGAGCTGGAATATGGTGAGAAACCCTGAAAAAGTCCAACAATAAGAAAATCACACTTGTAGGACCTGCAATATGGTGAGAAACCTTGAAAAAGTCGAAAAATGAGAAAATCACACTGTAGGACTTGAAGTAAGATGAGAAAACCTGAAAAAGTCAAAAAATGAGAAAATCACACTATAGGACTTGGAATATGGTGAGAAACCCTGAAAAAGTCAAAAAATGAGAAAATTACACTGTAGGACCTGGAATATTTTTGAGAAACCCTGAAAAAGTCCGAAAAAGAGAAAATCACACTCTAGGACTTGGAATATGATGAGAAAACCTGAAAAAGTCAAAAAATGAGAAAATCACACTGTAGTACCTAGAATATTGGTGAGAAACACTGAAAAAGTCTTAACGTGAGAAAATCACACAGTAGGACCTGGAATATGGTGAGAAACCCTGAAACATTTGAAAAATAAGAAAATCAAATTTGTAGTACCTGCAATATGGTGAGAAACCCTGAAAAAGTCGAAAAATGAGAAAATTACACTGTTCGAATTGGAATAAGATGAGAGACCGTGAAAATTTTAAAAAATGAGAAAAATACACTGTAGTAGCTGGAACATGGTGAGAAACCCTGCAAAAGTCGAAAATTAAGAAATTCACACTTGTAGGACCTGCAATATGGTGAGAATCCCTGAAAAAGTCGAAAAATGAGAAAATCACACTGTAGGACTTGGAATAAGATGAGAAACCGTGAAAAAGACAAAAAATGACAAAAATGCACTGTAGGAGCTGGAATATGGTGAGAAACCCTGAAAAAGTCCAACAATAAGAAAATCACACTTGTAGGACCTGCAATATGGTGAGAAACCTTGAAAAAGTCGAAAAATGAGAAAATCACACTGTAGGACTTGAAGTAAGATGAGAAAACCTGAAAAAGTCAAAAAATGAGAAAATCACACTATAGGACTTGGAATATGGTGAGAAACCCTGAAAAAGTCAAAAAATGAGAAAATTACACTGTAGGACCTGGAATATTTTTGAGAAACCCTGAAAAAGTCCGAAAAAGAGAAAATCACACTCTAGGACTTGGAATATGATGAGAAAACCTGAAAAAGTCAAAAAATGAGAAAATCACACTGTAGTACCTAGAATATTGGTGAGAAACACTGAAAAAGTCTTAACGTGAGAAAATCACACAGTAGGACCTGGAATATGGTGAGAAACCCTGAAACATTTGAAAAATAAGAAAATCAAATTTGTAGTACCTGCAATATGGTGAGAAACCCTGAAAAAGTCGAAAAATGAGAAAATTACACTGTTCGAATTGGAATAAGATGAGAGACCGTGAAAATTTTAAAAAATGAGAAAAATACACTGTAGTAGCTGGAACATGGTGAGAAACCCTGCAAAAGTCGAAAATTAAGAAATTCACACTTGTAGGACCTGCAATATGGTGAGAATCCCTGAAAAAGTCGAAAAATGAGAAAATCACACTGTAGGACTTGGAATAAGATGAGAAACCGTGAAAAAGACAAAAAATGACAAAAATGCACTGTAGGAGCTGGAATATGGTGAGAAACCCTGAAAAAGTCCAACAATAAGAAAATCACACTTGTAGGACCTGCAATATGGTGAGAAACCTTGAAAAAGTCGAAAAATGAGAAAATCACACTGTAGGACTTGAAGTAAGATGAGAAAACCTGAAAAAGTCAAAAAATGAGAAAATCACACTATAGGACTTGGAATATGGTGAGAAACCCTGAAAAAGTCAAAAAATGAGAAAATTACACTGTAGGACCTGGAATATTTTTGAGAAACCCTGAAAAAGTCCGAAAAAGAGAAAATCACACTCTAGGACTTGGAATATGATGAGAAAACCTGAAAAAGTCAAAAAATGAGAAAATCACACTGTAGTACCTAGAATATTGGTGAGAAACACTGAAAAAGTCTTAACGTGAGAAAATCACACAGTAGGACCTGGAATATGGTGAGAAACCCTGAAACATTTGAAAAATAAGAAAATCAAATTTGTAGTACCTGCAATATGGTGAGAAACCCTGAAAAAGTCGAAAAATGAGAAAATTACACTGTTCGACTTGGAATAAGATGAGAGACCGTGAAAATTTTAAAAAATGAGAAAAATACACTGTAGTAGCTGGAACATGGTGAGAAACCCTGCAAAAGTCGAAAATTAAGAAATTCACACTTGTAGGACCTGCAATATGGTGAGAATCCCTGAAAAAGTCGAAAAATGAGAAAATCACACTCTAGGACTTGGAATATGATAAGAAACCCTGAAAAAGTCGAAAAATGAGAAAATCACACAGTAGGACCTGCAATACGGTGAGAAACCCTGAAACAGTCGAAAAATAAGAAAATCAAACTTGTAGTACCTGCAATATGGTGAGAAACCCTGAAAAAAGAAAGAAAGAAAGAAAGAAAGAAAGAAAGAAAGAAAGAAAGAAAGAAAGAAAGAAAGAAAGAAAGAAAGAAAGAAAGAAAGAAAGGAGAATAAAAAGTTTTTATAAAAGTTTTATAAAAAGTGTTAAAGTTTTTAAAAATTAAAAAAAAAAATTACCAGATCACCATCAAGCCCACACAGCATTGGCTGTCTTCAGGTGTATCCTTTCAGCCTCCAAAACAAAAAGCAATGGCTGGCTGGCTTCATGTGTATCCTATTCTCGAGTCTTATTTCCAACCTAAGAGCTGGGCTGAGCTGCCTCATTATGTAATTGCAAATCTTCCTTGGTTTGTCTTTTCCATTTCTAAGACTAACAGGCCTTTTTCTATTTAGAGAATATGCTCATGACTGTCCTTTAGATATAGTAAATATAACTGTTGCTCAATAAAAATTATTTTGCATGTATTTATTTGTGTGAGTGATGAAGCTCAGGTCTTCAAACTCGTCAGGAGTTATAATTACGTCCCCTCTCTCTCACCCACTCTCTGTCCTCTCTCTGAATGATCTATTTTATTTTTAGTGTAAGAATGTTTTGCATGTGTATGCTGTGCCCACAGACTCCAGAACAGAGTAATAGATCCCCTGGAACTGGAGATGGGCCACCATATATATATATACTGGTAATTGAGCCCAGGTTCTCTGGAAGAGGAGACAATGCTCTTAATTGTTGAGCCCTCTCTGTAGCAACATCTTTCTTTCTTTCTTTCTTTCTTTCTTTCTTTCTTTCTTTCTTTCTTTCTTTCTTTCTTTCTTTCTTTCTTTCTTTCTTTCTTTCTTCCTTCCTTCCTTCCTTCCTTCCTTCCTTCCTTCCTTCCTTCCTTCCTTTCTTTCTTTCTTTCTTTCTTTCTTTCTTTCTTTCTTTTTTTTTTTGAGTATATGTTAGGCTGTGTTTATATACATCATATGCAGACAATAAGAATGATTTAGATTCTTCAGCATCTGACACCCTCTTCTGGAGTGTCTGAACATAGCTACAGCATACTTTGATATAATAAATAAATAAATCTTTAAAAAGAAAAGGAAAAGTAAAAAAGAAAGAAAAGGCCTGCCATATGCATGTTCATAGAGGAAAATGGAAGAGACCCCAATCTAACCTCAGCAGGGTGCTTCCTTCTGGATGGTAGCTCACAGTTTCATCCCAGCAAGACAGGCAAATCACTGAGTTCAAGGACAGTAAGGTTCAGGACAGCCAAGGTTAGGAAGGAAAAGGGTCTATGTTGAGAATACAAACCCTCAGGGGGTGGGGGAATCCAGATTAACTTTTTAATAACAAAGACTTGGTCTTTGATGTCTATAGGAAGCCCTTCTCAGTGCCTTTAACTAAGACTGAACATTCAGGGCTGTGACTCAACTGTAACAAGGAACAGGGCTAAGAACCTGCAGCCTTTGAAAACAACTATTTTTTTAAAGTGGGGGACACAAATCAGCAGTAGAACCCCTCAGGTTCAGCCATAATACTTGTTAGGGAAACAGCCTCAATGTCCGGAGCTGAGGTCTCATGGGTGAACTGCTTCAAGCTCTGAGTATCATTGAAAGAAAGAAAAGATATCATGTGGTTGCTTAATTTATTTATTTTATTATTTCTATTTTTTGTTTTCTTTTGTTTTGTTTTAGAAAAGGCCTCAGTCTGTAGCTATGGCTGACCTAGGACAGACTACATGTGTTAATTACGGTTTCACAGCTGAGAAACAGACCATACCTATGTAAGACTTAGAAAACCCAACAGTCAGTGGTGGCTCGAGCTCTTAATGAGAGCACTCTGGAGGGAGAGGCAGTCAGTTTCTGATTTCGAGGCCAGCCTGGTTAAAGACAGGGATAGGCAGGGCTAGGCAAGGCAGGGCTAGGCTAAGCAAGGGGCTAGGTTAGGCTAGGCAAGGGGCTAGGCTAGGCTAGGCTAGGCAAGGGGCTAGGCAAGACAGTAAGACAGACAGACAAGTATGGCAGGCCTGCCTGGTTTTTCTTTCTTTCTTATCCCTTTTAAAAAATGTTTATTTATTTATTTATTTATTTATTTATTTATTTATTTATTAGATATAAGTACACTGTAGCTGTCTTGAGACACTGCAGAAAAGGGTGTAAGATTCTGGAGAATCTAAATCCCTCTTATGGGCTGCATATGATGTACATAAACACAGCCTCACATATACTTCTAAAAATTTATAGATGGGTGGGGCCACTGAAAGGGCTCAACAATTAACAGAATTGTCTCCTCTTCCAGAAAACCTGGGATCAACTAACAGCAACTATATGGTGGCCCATCTCCAGTTCCAGGGGATCAGAAAGACAGACAGACAGACAGACAGACATAAGGATGGCAGGCCTGCCTGGTCTTACTTTATTTCTTATCCTTTTAAAAAATATTTTATTTATTTATTTATTTATTTATTTATTTATTTATTTATTTATGTATTTTTTAGATATAAGTACACTGTAGCTGTCTTCAGACACTCCAGTAGAGGGTGTCAGATTCTGGAGAATCTAAATCCCTCTTATGGTCTGCATATGATGTACTTAAACACAGCCTTACATATACTTCTAAAAATTTAAAGATGGGTGGGGCCACTGAAAGGGCTCAATAATTAACAGCATTGTCTCCTCTTCCAGAGAACCTGGGATCAACTACAAGCAACTATATGGTTGCCCATCTCCAGTTCCAGGGGATCAGACAGAGAGACAGACAGACAGACAGAGATAAGGATGGAAGGCCTGCCTGGTCTTTCTTTCTTTCTTATCCTTTTTAAAAAATGTTTATTTATTTATTTATTTATTTATTTATTTATTTATGTATTTATTAGATATAAGTACACTGTAGAGGTCTTCAGACACTCCAGAAGAGGGTGTCATATTCTGGAGAATCTAAATCCCTCTTATGGTCTGCATATGATGTACATAAACACAGCCTCACATACACCTCTAAAAATTTAAAGATGAGTGGGGCCACTGAAAGGGCTCAACAATTAACAGCATTGTCTCCTCTTCCAGAGAACCTGGGATCAACTACCAGCAACTATATGGTGGCCCATCTCCAGTTCCAGGAGATCAGAAAGACAGACAGACAGACAGAGAAAAGGATGGCAGGCCCTGCCTGGTCTTTCTTTTTTTCTTATCATTTTTTTAAAAAAATATTTATTTATTTATTTATTTATTTATTTATTTATTTATTTATTTATTTATTTATTAGACATAAGTACACTGTAGCTGTCTTCAGACACTCCAGAAGAGGGTGTCAGATTCTGGAGAATCTAAATCCCTCTTATAGTCTGCCTATGATGTACATAAACACAGCCTCACATACACTTCTAAAAATTTAAAGATGAGTGGGGCCACTGAAAGGGCTCAACAATTAACAGCATTGTCTCCTCTTCCAGAGAACCTGGGATCAACTACCAGCAACTATATTGTGGCCCATCTCCAGTTCCAGGAGATCAGACAGACAGACAAACAGAGATAAGGATGGCAGGCCTGCCTGGTCTTTCATTTTTTCTTATCCTTTTAAAAAATGTTTATTTATTTATTTATTTATTCATTTATTTATTAGATATAAGTACCCTGTAGCTGCCTTCAGATACTCCAGAAGAGGGTGTCAGATTCTGGAGAATATAAATCCCTCTTATGGTCTGCATATGATGTACATAAACAAAGCCTCACATATACTTCTATAAATTTAAAGATGGGTGGGGCCACTGAAGGGCTCAACAATTAACAGCATTGTCTCCTCTTACAGAGAACCTGGGATCTACTACCAGCAAAAATATGGTGGCCCATCTCCAGTTTCAGGGGATCAGACAGACAGACAGACAAACAGACAAGGATGGCAGGCCTGCCTGGTTGTTCTTTCTTTCTTATCCTTTTTGAAAAAATGTTTATTTATTTATTTATGTATTTATTAGATATAAGTACACTGTAGAGGTCTTCAGACACTCCAGAAGAGGTTGTCAGATTCTGGAGAATCTAAATCCCTCTTATGGTCTGCATATGATGTACATAAACACAGACTCACATTTACTTCCAAAAATTTAAAGATGGGTGGGGCCACTGAAAGGGATCAACAATTAACAGCATTGTCTCCTCTTCCAGAGAACCTGAGATCAACTACCAGCAACTATATGGTGGCCCATTTCCAGGTCCAGGGAATCAGAAAGACAGATAGACAGACAGACAGAGATAAGGATGGCAGGCCTCCCTGGTATTTCTTTTTTTCTTATCATTTTTAAAAAAAGTTTATTTATTCATTCATTTATTTATTTATTTATTTATTTATTTATTTATTTATTTATTAGAATAAGTACACTGTAGCTGTCTTCAGACACTCCAGAAGAGGGTGTCAGATTCTGGAGAATCTAAATCCCTCTTATAGTCTGCCTATGATGTACATAAACACAGCCTCACATACACTTCTAAAAATTTAAAGATGAGTGGGGCCACTGAAAGGGCTCAACAATTAACAGCATTGTCTCCTCTTCCAGAGAACCTGGGATCAACTATCAGCCACTATATGGTGGCCCATCTCCAGTTCCCCGGGATCAGACAGACAGACAGACAGACAGAGTTAAGGAACGCAGGCCTGCCTGGACTTTCTTTTTTTCTTATCATTTATAAAAAATGATTATTTATTTATTTATTTATTTATTTATTAGATATAAGTACATGGTAGCAGTCTTCAGACACTCCAGAAGATGGTGTCAAATTCTGGACAATCTAAATCCCTCTTATGGTCTGCATATGAGGTACATAAACACATCCTCACATATACTTCTAAAAATTTAATGATGGGTGGGGCCACTTTACTGCTCAAAAATTAACAGCATTGTCTCCTCTTCCAGAGAACCTGTGTTCAACTACCAGCAACTATATGGTGGCCCATCTCCAGTTCCAGGGGATCAGACAGACAGACAGACATACAGACAGATAGAGATAAGGATGGCAGGCCTGCCTGGTCTTTCTTTCTTTCTTATCCTTTTTAAGAAATGTTTATTTATTTATTAATGTATATTAGATATAAGTACACTGTAGCTGTCTTCAGACACTGAGGAAGAGGGTGTCAGATTCTGGAGAATCTAAATCCCTCTTATGGACTGCAAATGATGTACATAAGCACAGACTCACAATTACTTCCAAAAATTTAAAGATGTGTGGGGCCACTGAAAGGGCTCAACAATTAACAGCATTGTCTCCTCTTCTTGAGAACCTGGGATCAACTACCAGCAACTATATGGTGGCCCATCTCCAGTTCCAGGGGATCAGATAGACAGACAGACAGACAGAAGAGATAAGGATCGCAGGTCTGCCTGTTCTTTCTTTCTTTCTTTCTTTCTTTCTTTCTTTCTTTCTTTCTTTCTTTCTTTCTTTCTTTCTTATCCTTTTAAAATGTTTATTTATTTATTTATTCATTTATTTATTTATTTATTAGATTTAAGTACACTGTAGCTGTCTTCAGAAACTCAGGAGGAGGGTTTCAGGTTCTGGAGTATCTAAATCCCTCTTATGGACTGCATATGATGTACATTAACACAGCCTCATATATACTTCTAAAAATTTAAAGATGGGTGGGGCCACTGAAAGGGCTCAACAATTAACAGCCTTGTCTCCTCTTCCAGAGAACCTGGGATCAACTACCAGCAACTATATAATGGCCCATCTCCAGTTCCAGGGGATCAGACAGACAGACAGACAGACAGACTAGAATGGCAGGCCTGTCTGGTTTTTCATTCTTTCTTATCCTTTTTAAAACATCTTTCTTTCTTTCTTTCTTTATTTCTTTCTTTCTTTCTTTCTTTCTTTATTTATTTATTTATTTATTTATTTATTAGATATAAGTACACTGTAGATGTCTTCAGACACTCAAGAAGAGGGTATCAGTTTCTGGAGAATCTAAATCCCTCTTATGGTCTGCATACAATGTACACAAACACAGCCTCACATATACTTCTAAAAATTTAAAGATGGGTGGGGCCACTGAAAGGGCTCAACAATTAACAGCATTGTCTCCTCTTCCAGAGAACCTGGGATCAACTAACAGCAACTATATGGTGGCCCATCTCTAGTTCCAGGGGATCAGACAGACAGACTGACAGACAGAGATAAGGATGGCAGGCCTACCTGGTCTTTCTTTCCTTCTTATCCTTTTAAAAAAATGTTTATTTATTTATTTATGTATGTATTTATTAGATATAAGTACACAGTAGCTGTCTTCAGACACTCCAGAAGAGGGTGTCAGATTACGGAGAATCTAAATCCCTCTTATGGTCTGCATAAGATGTACATAAACACAGCCTCATATATACTTCTAAAAATTTAAAGATGGGTGGGGCCACTTAAAGGGCTCAACAAATACCAGCATTGTCTCCTCTTCCAGAGAACCTGGGATCAACTACCAGCAAAAATATGGTGGCCCATCTCCAGTTTCAGGGGATCAGATAGACAGATAGACAAACAGACAAGGAAGGCAGGCCTGCTTGGTTTTTATTTCTTTCTTATCCTTTTTAAAACATGTTTATTTATTTATTTATGTATTTATTAGATATAAGTACACTCTAGCTGTCTTCAGACACTCCAGAAGAGGGTGTCAGATTCTGAAGAATCTAAACCCCTCTTATGGTCTGCATATGATGTACATAAACACAGCCTCAAAAATTCTTCTAAAAATTTAAAGATGGGTGGGGCCACTGAAAGGGCTCAAAAATTAACAGCATTGTCTCCTCTTGCAGAGAAACTGGGATCAACTACCAGCAACTATATGGTGGCCCATCTCCAGTTAAAGGGTATCAGACAGACAGACAGATAGACAGAGATAAGGATGGCAGGCCTGCCTGGTCTTTCTTTCTTTCTTTCTTATCCTTTTTTAAAAATGTTTATTTATTTATTTATTTATTTATTTATTTATTTATTTATTTATTTATTAGATATAAGTACACTGTAGTTGTCTTCAGTCACTCCAGAAGAGGGTGTCAGATTCTGGAGAATATAAATCCCTCTTATGGTCTGCATATGATGTACATAAACACAGCCTCACATATAGTTCTAAAAATTTAAAGATGGGTGGGGCCCCAGAAAGGGCTCAATAATTAACAGCATTGACTCCTCTTCCAGAGAACCTGGGATCAACAATGAGCAACTATATGGTGGCCCATCTTTAGTTCCAGTGGATCAGACAGACAGACAGACAGACAGAGATAAGGATGGCAGGCCTGCCTGGTCTTTCTTTTTTTCTTATCCTTTTTAAAAAATGTTTATTTATTTATGTATGTATATATTTATTTATTTATTTATTTATGTATTTATTAGATATAAGTACAATGTAGCTGTCTTCAGACACTCCAGAAGAGGGTGTCAGATTCTGGAGAATCTAAATCCCTCGTATGGTCTGCATATGATGTACATAAACACAGCCTCACATATACTTCTAAAAATTTAAAGATGGGTGGGGCTACTGAAAGGGCTCAACAACTAACAGCATTGTCTCCTCTTCCAGAGTACCTGGGATCAACTACCAGCAACTATATGGTGGCCTATCTCCAGTTCCAGGGGATCTGACAGATAGAGAGACAGACAGACAGACAGACAGACAAGGTGGCAGGCCTGCCTGGTCTTTCTTTCTTTCTTATCCTTTTTAAAAATGTTTATTAATTTATGTATGTATTTATTAGATAAAAGTACACGGTAGCTGTCTTCAAACACTCCCCAAGAGGGTGTCAGATTCTGGAGAATCTATATCCCTCTTATGATCTGCATATGATGTACATAAACACAGCCTCACATATACTTCTAAAAACTTAAAGATTGGTGGGGCCACTGAAAGGGCTCAACAATTAACAGCATTGTCTCCTCTTCCAGAGAACCTGGGATCAACTACCAGCAATTATATGGTGGCCCATCTCCAGTTCCGGGGATCAGACAGACAGACAGACAGACAAGGATGGCAGGCCTGCCTGGTCTCTCTTTCTTTATTATCCTTTTTAAAAAATGTTTATTTGTTTATTTATGAATTTATTAGATATAATTACACTGTAGCTGTCTTCAGACACTCCAGAAGAGGGTGTCAGATTCTGGAGAATCTAAATCCCTCTTATGGTCTGCATATTCGGTACATAAACACAGCCTTACATATACTTCTAAAAATTTAAAGATGGGTGGGCAACTGAAAGGGCTCAACAATTAACAGCATTGTCTTCTCTTCTAGAGAACCTGGGATCAACTACCAGCAACTCTATGGTGGCCCATCTCCAGTTCCAGGGGATCAGACAGACAGACAGACAGAGATAAGGATGGCAGGCCTGCCTGGTCTTTCTTTCTTTCTAATCGATTTTAAAAAATGTTTATTTATGTATTTATGTATTTATTAGATATAAGTACACTGTATCCGTCTTAGACACTCCAAAAGACTGTGTCAGATTCTGGAGAATTTAATCCCTCTTATGGTCTGAATATGATGTACATAAACACAGCGTCACATTTACTTCTAAAAATTCAAAGATGGGTGTGGCCACTGAAAGGGCTCAACAATTAACAGCATTGTCTCCTCTTCCAGAGGACCTGGGATCAACTACCAGCAACTATATGGTGGCCCATCTCCAGTTCTAGGGGATCAGACAGACAGACAGACAGAGAGACAGACAGACAGACAAAGATAAGGATGGCAGGCCTGCCTGGTTTTTCTTTCTTTCTTATCCTTTTTAAAAAATGTTTATTTATTTATTTATTTATTTATTTATTATATATAAGAACACTGTAGCTGTCTTCAGACACTCCAGAAGAGGGTGTGAGGTTCTGGATAATCTATATCCCTCTTATGGTCTGCATATGATGTACATAAACACAGCCTCACATTTACTTCTAAAAATTTAAGATGGTTGGGGCCACTGAAAGGGCTCAAAAATTAACAGCATTGTCTCCTCTTCCAAGGAACCTGGGATCAACTACCAGCAACTATATTTTGGCCCATCTCCAGTTCCAGTGGATATGACAGATAGACAGACAGACAGACGGACAGACAAGGTGGCAGGCCTGCCTGGTCTTTCTTTCTTTCTTATCCTTTTTAAAAAAAATGTTTATTTATTTATTTATGTATTTATTAGATATAAGTACACTGTAGCTGTCTTCAGACACTCCAGAAGTGGGTGTCAGATTCTGGAGAATCTAAATCACCCTTATTGTCTGCATATGAGGTACATAAACAGAGACTCACATATACTTCTAAAAATATAAAGATGGGTGGGACCACTGAAAGGGCTCAACAATTAACAGCATTATCTCCTCTTCCAGAGAAACTGGGATCAACTACCAGCAACTATATGATGGCCCATCTCCAGTTCCAGGGGATCAGAAAGACAGACAGACAGACAGAGAGAGATAAGGATGACAGGCCTGCCTGGTATTTCTTTCTTTCTTATCCTTTTTAAAAAATGTTTATTTATTTATTTATTTATTTATTTATTTATTTATTTATGTATTTATTCGATATAAGTACACTGTAGCTGTCTTCAGACACTCCAGTAGAGGGTGTCAGATTCTGGAGAATCTAAATCCTTCTTATGGTCTGCATATGATATACATAAACAGAGACTCACATATACTTCTAAAAATTTAAAGATGGGTGGGACCACTGAAAGGGCTCAACAATTAACAGCATTATCTCCTCTCCAGAGAACCTGGGATCAACTACCAGCAACTATATGGTGGCCCATCTCCAGTTCCAGGGGATCAGACAGCCAGACAGCCAGACAGAGATAAGGATGGAAGGCCTGCCTGGTCTTTCTTTCTTTCTTATCCTTTTAAAAAAATGTTTATTTATTTATTTATTTATGTATTATTAGATATAAGTACACTGTAGCTGTCTTCAGACACTCCAGTGGAGGGTGTCTGATTATGGAGAATCTAAATCCTCTTATAATCTGCATATGATGTACATAAACACAGCCTCAGGTATACTTCTAAAAATTTAAAGAAGTGTGGGGCCACTAAAAGGGCTCAACAATTAACAGCATTATCTCCTCTTCCAGAGAATCTTGGATCAACTACCAGCAACTATATGGTGGCCCATCTCCAGTTCCCGGGGATCAGATAGACAGACAGACAGACAGACAGAGATATGGATGGAAGGCCTGCCTGGACTTTCTTTCTTTCTTATTTTTTTTAAAAAATGTTTATTGATTTATGTATTTATTTATTTATTTATTTATTTAATTATTTATTTATTTATTAGATATAAGTACACTGTAGCTGTCTTCAGACAATCCAGAAGAGGGTGTCAGATTCCTGAGAATCTAAATCCCTCTTATGGTCTGAATATGATGTACATAAACAAAGCCTCACATATACTTCTAAAAATTTAAAGATGGGGGGGGCCACTTAAAGGGCTCAACAAATAACAGCATTGTCTCCTCTTCCAGAGAACCTGGGATCAACTACCAGCAAGTATAAGATGGACCATCTCCAGTTCCAGGGGATCAGACAGACAGATAGACAGACAGAGATAAGGATGGCACTCCTGCCTGGTCTCTCTTTATTTCTTATCCATTTTAAAAAATGTTTATTTATTTATTTATTTATTTATTTATTTATTTATTTATTTATTAGATATAAATACACTGTAGCTGTCTTCAGACACTCCAGAAGAGGGTGTCAGATTCTGATGAATCTAAATCCCTCTTCTGGTCTGCATATGATGTACATAAACACAGCCTCACATACACTTCTAAAAATTTAAAGATGGGTAGGGCCACTGAAAGGGCTCAACAGTAACAGCATTTTCTCCTCTTCCAGAGAACCTGGGATCAACTACCAGCAACTATATGGTGGCCCATCTCCATTTCCGGGGATCAGATAGACAGACAGACAGACAGACAGAGATATGGATGGCATGCCTGCCTGTTCTTTCTTTCTTGCTTATCCTTTTTAAAAAATGTTTATTTATTTATTTATTTATTTATTTATTTATTTATTTATTAGATATAATTACACTGTAGCTGTTCAGACACTCCAGTAGAGGGTGTCAGATTCTGGAGAATCTAAAACCCTCTTATGGTCTGCATATGATGTACATAAACACAGCCTCACATACACTTCTAAATATTTAAAGATGGGTGGGACCACTGAAAGGTCTCAACAATTAACAGCATTGTCTCCCCTTCCAGAGAACCTGGGATCAACTACCAGCAACTATATGGTGGCCCATATCCAGTATCAGAGGATCAGACAGACAGACAGACAGACAGACAGACAGAGATAAGGATGGCAGGCCTGCCAGGTCTTTCTTTCGTTCTTATCCTTTTTTAAAAATGTTTATTTATTTATTTATTTATTTATTTATTTATTTATTTATTCATTTATTTATTTTTTTATGTATTTATTCGATATAAGTACAATGTAGCTGTCTTCAGATACTCCAGTAGAGGGTGTCAGAATCTGGAGAATCTAAACCCCTCTAATGGTCTGCATATGATGTACATAAACAGAGACTCACATATACTTCTAAAAATATAAAGATTGGTGGGGCCACTGAAAGGGCTCAACAATTAACAGCATTGTCTCTTCTTCCAGAGAACCTGGGACCAACTACCAGCAACTATATGGTGGCCCATCTCCAGTTCCAGGGGATCAGACAGACAGAGAGACAGACAGACAGAGATAAGGATTTCAGGCCTTCCTGGTCTTTCTTTCTTTCTTATCCTTTTTAAAAAATGTTTATTTATTTATTTATTTATGTATATATTTATTCGATATAAGTACACTGTAGCTGTCTTCAGACACTCCAGAAGAGGGTGTCAGATTCTAGAGAATCTAAATCCCTCTTATGGTCTGCATATGATGTACATAAACAGAGATTCACATACACTTCTAAAAATTTAAAGATGGGTGGGGCCACTTAAAGGGCTCAACAAATAACAGCATTGTCTCCTCTTCCAGAGAACCTGGGATCAACTACCAGCAAGTATATGATGGACCATCTCCAGTTCCAGGGGATCAGACAGACAGATAGACAGACAGAGATAAGGATGGCACTCCTGCCTGGTCTTTCTTTATTTCTTATCCATTTTAAAAAATGTTTATTTATTTATTTATTTATTTATTTATTTATTTATTTATTAGATATAAATACACTGTAGCTGTCTTCAGACATTCCAGAAGAAGGTGTCAGATTCTGGACAATCTAAATCCCACTTAAGGTCTGCATATGATGTACATTAACACAGCCTCACATACACTTCTAAAAATTTAAGGATGGGTGGGGCGACTGAAAGGGCTCAACAATTAACAGCATTGTCTCCTCTTCCAGAGAACCTGGGATCAACTACCAGCAACTATATGGTGGCCCATCTCCAGTTCCCGGGGATCAGATAGACAGACAGACAGACAGACCGACAGACAGAGATATGGATGGAAGGCCTGCCTGGTCTTTCTTTCTTTCTTATCCTGTTTAAATAATGTTTATTTATTTATTTATTTATTTATTTATTTATTTATTAGATATAAGTACACAGTAGCTGTCTTCAGACACTCCAGTAGAGGGTGTCAGATTCTGATGAATCTAAATCCCTCTTCTGGTCTGCATATGATGTACATAAACACAGCCTCACATACACTTCTAAAAATTTAAACATGGGTAGGGCCATTGAAAGGGCTCAACAAGCCGGGCGTGGTGGCGCACGCCTTTAATCCCAGCACTCGGGAGGCAGAGGCAGGCGGATTTCTGAGTTCCCGGCTAGCCTGGTCTACAAAGTGAGTTCCAGGACAGCCAGGGCTACACAGAGAAACCCTGTCTCGAAAAAACCAAAAAAAAAAAAAAAAAAAAAAAAAGAAAGAAAGAAAGAAAGAAAGGGCTCAACATTAACAGCATTGTCTCCTCTTCCAGAGAACCTGGGATCAACTACCAGCAACTATATGGTGGCCCATCTCCAGTTCCAGGGGATCAGATAGACAGACAGACAGACAGACAGAGATATGGATGGCAGGCCTGCCAGGTCTTTCTTTATTTCTTATCCTGTTTAAATAATGTTTATTTATTTATTTATTTATTTATTTATTTATTTATTTATTAGATATAAATACACTGTAGCTGTCTTCAGACACTCCAGTAGAGGGAGTCAGATTCTGGAGAATCTAAATCCTCTTATAATGTGCATATGATGTACATAAACACAGCCTCAAGTATACTTCTAAAAATTTAAAGAAGTGTGGGGCCACTGAAAGGGCTCAACAATTAACAGAATGGTCTCCTCTTCCAGAGAACCTTAGATCAACTACCAGCAACTATATGGTGGCCCATCTCCAGTTCCCGGAGATCAGATAGAAAGACAGACAGACAGAGATATGGATGGTAGGCCTGCCTGGTCTTTCTTTATTTCTTATCCTTTTAAAAAATGTTTATTTATTTATTTATCTATTTATTTATTAGATATCAGTACACTGTAGCTGTCTTCAGATACTCCAGAAGAGGGTGTCAGATTCTGGAGAATCTAAATCCCTTTTATGGTCTGCATATGATGTACATAAACACAGCCTCACATACACTTCTAAATATTTAAAGATGGGTGAGACCACTGAAATGTCTCAACAATTAACAGCATTGTCTCCTCTTCCAGAGAACCTGGGATCAACTACCAGCAACTATATGGTGGCCCATATCCAGTATCAGAGGATCAGACAGACAGACAGACAGACAGAGATAAGGATGGCAGGCCTGCCTGGTCTTTCTTTCTTTCTTATCTTTTTAAAAAATGTTTATTTATTTATTTATTTATTTATTTATTTATTTATGTATTTATTTTTAATGTATTTATTAGATATAAGTACACAATACTTGTCTTCAGACACTCCAGAAGAGGTTGTCAGATTCTGGAAAATCTAAATCCCTCTTATGGTCTGTATATGATGTACATAAACACAGCCTCACATATACTTCTAAAAATTTAAAGATGGGTGGGGCCACTAAAAGGGATCAACAATTAACAGCATTGTCTCCTCTTCCAGAGAACCTGGGATCAATAACCAGTAATTATATGGTGGCCCTTCTCCAGTTCCAGGGGATCAGAGAGACACACAGACAGACAGACAGAGATAAGGATGGCAGGCCTGCCTGGTCTTTCTTTCTTTCTTATCATTTTAAAAAAGGTTTATTTATTTATTTATGTATTTATTAGATATAAGTACACTATAGCTATCTTCAGACACTCCAGAAGAGGGTGTTTGATTCTGCAGAACGTAAATCCCATTTATGTTCTGCATATGATGTACATAAACACAGCCTCACATATTCTTCTAAAAATTTAAAGATGGTTGGGGCCACTGAAAGGAACCAACAATTAACAGCATTGTCTCCTCTTCCAGAGAACCTGGGATCAACTACCAGCAACTATATGTTGGCCCATCTCCAGTTTCAGGGGATCAGACAGACAAACAGACAGACAGAAAGACAGAGATAAGGATGGCTGGCCTGCCTGGTCTTTCTTTCTTTCTTATCCTTTTTAAAAAATGTTTATTTATTTATTCATGTATTTTTCGATATAAGTACACTGTAGCTGTCTTCAGACACTCCAGAAGACGGTGTCAGATTCTGGAGAATCTAAATCCCTCTTATAGTCTGCATATGATGTACATAAACACAGCCTCACATATACTTCTAAAAATTTAAAGATGGGTGGGGTCACTAAAGAAAGGGCTCAACAATTAACAGCATTGTCTCCTCTTCCAGAGAACCTGGGATGAACTACCAGCAACTATATAGTGGCCCATCTCCAGTTCCAGGGGATCAGACAGACAGACAGACAGAAAGAGATAAGGATGGCAAGCGTGCCTGGTCTTTCTTTCTTTATTATACTGTTGAAAAAATGTTTATTTATTTATTTATTTATTTTTATTTATGTATTTATTAGATATAAGTACACTGTAGCTGTCTTCAGACACTCTAGAAGAGGGTCTCATCTTCTGGAGAATCTAAATCCCTCTTATGGTCTTCATATGATGTACATAAACACAGCCTCACATATACTTCTAAAAATTTAAAGATGGGTGGGCCCACTGAAAGGGCTCAACAATTAACAGCATTGTCTCTTCTTCCAGAGAACGTGGGATCAACTACCAGCAACTATATGGTGGCCCATCTCAAGTTCCAGGGGATAAGACAGACAGACAGACAGACAGAGATAAGGATGGCAGGCCTGCCTGATTTTTCTTTCTTTCTTATCCTTATAAAAAATGTTTATTTATTTGTTTATTAGTTTATTTATTTATTTATCTATTTATTTATTTATTTATTTATTTATTTATTTATCAGATATAAGTACACTGTAGCTGTCTTCAGACTCTCCAGAAGAGGGTGTCAGATTCTGGAGAATCTATATCCCTCTTATGGTCTGCATATGATGTACATGAACACAGCCTCACATATACTTCTAAAAATTTAAAGATGGGTGGGGCCACTGAAAGGGCTCAAAAATTAACAGCATTGTCTCCTCTTCCAGAGAACCTGGGATCAACTACCAGCAACTATATGGTGGCCCATCTCGAGTCCAAGGGGATCAGACAGACTGTAGACAGACAGAAAGACAGACAGAGATAAGGATGGCAGGCCTGCCTGGTCTTTCTTTCTTTCTTATCCTGTTTAAAAAATGTTTATTTATTGATTTATTGATTTATTTATTTATTTATTTATTTATTTATTTAATATAAGTACACTGTAGCTGTCTTCAGACACTCCAGAAGAGGGTGTCAGATTCTGGAGAATCTAAATCACATTTATGGTCTGCATAAGATGTACATAAACACAGCCTCACATATACTTCTAAATATTTAAAGATGGGTGGCGCCACTGAAAGGGCTCAACAATTAACAGCATTGTATCCTCTTCCAGAGAACCTGGGATCAACTACCAGCACCTATATGGTGGCCCATCTCCAGTTCCAGGGGATCAGACAGACAGACAGACAGACAGAGATAAGGATGACAGGCCTGCCTGGTCTTTCTTTCTTTTTTATCCTTTAAAAAAATGTTTATTTACTTATTTATTTATTTATTTATTTATTTATTCATTTATGTATTTACTAGATATAAGTACACTGTAGCTGTCTTCTGACACTCCAGTAGAGGGTGTCACATTCTGCAGAATCTAAATCCCTCTTATGGTCTGCATATGATGTACATAAACACAGCCTCACATATACTTCAAAAATTTAAAGAAGGGTGGGGCCACTGAAAAAGCTCTACAAGTAACAGCATTGTCTCCTCTTCCAGAGTACCTGGGATCAACTACCATCAACTATATAGTGGCCCATCTCCAGTTCTCAGGGATCAGACAGACAGACAGACAGACAGACAGAGATAAGGATGGCAGGCCTGCCTGGTCTTTCTTTCTTTCTTTCTTATCCTTTGTAAAAAATGTTTATTTAATTATTTATTTATGTATTTATTAGATATAAGTACACAGTAGCTGTCTTCAGACACTCCAGAAGAGGGTGTCAGATTCTGGAGAATCTAAATCCCTCTTATTGTCTGCATATGATGTACATAAACACAGCCTCACATATACTTCTAAAAATTTAAAGATGGGTAGGACCACTGAAAGGGCTCAACAATTAACATCATTGTCTCCTCTTCCAGAGAACCTGGGATCAACTACCAGCAACTATATGGTGGCCCATCTGCAGTTCCAGGGGATCAGACAGACAGACAGACAGATAGAGATAAGGATGGCAGGCCTGCCTGGTCTTTCTTTCTTTCTTATCCTTTAAAAAAATGTTTATTTATTTATGTATTTATTATATATAAGTACACTGTAGCTGTCTACAGACACTCCAGAAGAGTGTGTCAGATTCTAGAGAATCTAAATCCCTCTTATGGTCTGTGTATGATGTACATAAACACAGCCTCACATATACTGAGCTGAGGTGTCACAGGCCAACTGCTGGAATTTCTGAGTACCACCTAGAGAGAGAAAAGCTATGCTGTGGTTGTTTAATTTATGTATTTTATTATTTCTATTTGTTGTTTTGTTTTGTTTTATTTGTTTTTAGAGAAGGCCTCAGTCTGTAGCTCTGGCTGACCAAGGACTGCCTACCTGTGTTAATTAGGGTTTCACAGCTGAGAACAGACACCAAGAGCAAGGTAAGGTTTAGAAAACCCGACCTTCAGTGGTGGCTCAAGCTCTTAATGAGAGCACTCTGTAGGCAGAGGCAGTAAGTTTCTGAGTTCGAGGCCACCCTGGTGAAAGACATGGTTAGGCAGGGCTAGGGTAGGCTAGGGTAGGCTAGGGTAGGCTAGGGTAGGCTAGGGTAGGCTAGGGTAGGCTAGGGTAGGCTAGGGTAGGCTAGGGTAGGCTAGGGTAGGCTAGGGTAGGCTAGGGTAGGCTAGGGTAGGCTAGGGTAGGCTAGGGTAGGCTAGGCCAGGGTGAGAAGAAAGAAAGAAAGAAAGAAAGAAAGAAAGAAAGAAAGAAAGAAAGAAAGAAAGAAAGAAAGAAAGAAAGGAAAGAAAGAAAGAAAGAAAGGAAAGAAAGAAAGAAAGAAAGGAAAGAAAGAAAGAAAAGAAAGAAAGGAAAGAAAGAAAAGAAAGAAAGAAAGAAAGAAAAGAAAGAAAGAAAGAAAGAAAGAAAGAAAAGAAAGAAAGAAAGAAAGAAAGAAAGAAAGAAAGAAAGAAAGAAAAAGGTTTTATAAAAAGTGTTAAAGTTTTTAAAAATTAAAAAAAAAATACCAGATCACCATCACACAGCATTGGCTGTCTTCAGGTGTATCCTTTTAGCCTCCAAAACAAAAAGCAATGGCTGGCTGTCTTCAGGTGTATCCTATTCTCCAGTCTTATTTCCAACCTAAGAGCTGGGCTGAGCTGCCTCATTATGTAATTGCAAACCTTCCTTGGTTTGTCTTTTCCATTTCTAAGACTAACAGGCCTTTTTCTATTTAGAGAATATGCTCATGACTGTACTTTAGATATAGTAAATATAACTGTTGCTTATAAAACTTGTTTTCTAGGAATTTTTAAAGGGCAATGGCAGAGTTTATTTTTTAAAAATATTTTGCATTTATTTATTTGTGTGAGTGATGAAGCTCAGGTTTTCAAACTCGTCAGGAGGTATGATTACCTCCCCTCTCTCTCAACCCCTCTCTCTCCTCTCTCAATGATTGTGTAAGAATGTTTTGCATGTGTATGCTGTGCCCACAGACTCCAGAACAGAGTATTAGATCCCCTGGAACTGGAGATGGGCCACCATATATAATACTGGTAATTGAGCCCAGGTTCTCTGGAAGAGGAGACAATGCTCTTAATTGTTGAGCCCTCTCTGTAGCCACATCTTTCTTTCTTTTTTTTTTTTTTTGAGTATATGTGAGGCTGTGTTTATATACATCATATGCAGACAATAAGAATGATTTAGATTCTTCAGAATCTGACACCCTCTTCTGGACTGTCTGAAGATAGCTACAGCATACTTAAATATAATAAATAAATAAATCTTTAAAAAGAAAAGGAAAAGTAAAAAAGAAAGAACAGGCCTGCCATATGCATGTTCATAGAGGAAAATGGAAGAGACCCCAATCTAACCTCAGCAGGGTGCTTCCTTCTGGATGGTAGCTCACAGTTTCATCCCAGCAAGACAGGCAAATCACTGAGTTCAAGGACAGTAAGGTTCAGGACAGCCAAGGTTAGGAAGGAAAAGGGTCTATGTTGAGAATACAAACCTACAAAACAACAACTAGGAAAAAGAAGTGACAGTGTAACTTGGGGTAGGGTACCAACAAGAGAAAGCTTTCTGTTACCACTTACAAACACCAGTAGCCTTGCACCCTTCTGCCCAGGTCCCTGCCTTCCTTTCTAGGAATTCTAAGGATGCCAGGATGTGGGGGAATCCAGATTAACTTTTTAATAACAAAGACTTGGTCTTTGATGTCTATAGGAAGCCCTTCTCAGTGCCTTTAACTACCACTGAACTTTCAGGGCTGTGACTCAACTGTAACAAGGAACAGAGCTAAGAACCTGCAGCCTTTGAAAACAACTATTTTTTTAAAGTGGGGGACACAAATCAGCAGTAGAACCCCTCAGGTTCAGCCATAATACTTGTTAGGGAAACAGCCTCAATGTCCGGAGCTGAGGTCTCATGGGTGAACTGCTTCAAACTCTGAGTATCATTGAAAGAAAGAAAAGATATCATGTGGTTTCTTAATTTATTTATTTTATTATTTCTATTTTTTTTTTGTTTTCTTTTGTTTTGTTTTAGAAAAGGCCTCAGTCTGTAGCTATGGCTGACCTAGGACAGACTACATGTGTTAATTAGGGTTTCACAGTTGAGAAACAGACCATACCTATGTAAGACTTAGAAAACCCAACAGTCAGTGGTGGCTCGAGCTCTTAATGAGAGCACTCTGGAGGCAGAGGCAGTCAGTTTCTGAGTTCGAGGCCAGCCTGGTTAAAGACAGGGATAGGCAGGGCTAGGCAAGGCAGGGCTGGGCTAGGCTAGGCTAGGCAAGGGGCTGGGCTAGGCAAGGCAAGGGGCTAGGCTAGGCAACGCAAGGGGCTAGGCAAGACAGACAGACAGAGAGAAAGACAGACAAGGATGGAAGCCTGCCTGGTTTTTCTTTCTTTCTTATCCCTTTTAAAAAATGTATATTTATTTATTTATTTATTTATTTATTTATTTATTTATTTATTTATTAGATATAAGTACACTGTAGCTGTCTTCAGACACTCCAGAAGAGGGTTTCAGATTCTGGAGAATCTATATCCCTCTTATGGTCTGCATATGATGTACATAAATACAGCCTCACATATACTTCTAAAAATTTAAAGATGGGTAGGACCACTGAAAGGGCTCAACAATTAACAGCATTGTCTCCTCTTCCAGAGAACCTGGGATCAACTACCAGCAACTATATGGTGGCCCATCTCCAGTTCCAGGGGATCAGACAGACAGACAGAGATACAGACAGATAGAGTTAAGGATGGCAGGCCTACCTGGTCTTTCATTCTTTCTTATCCTTTTAAAAAATGTTTATTTATTTATTTATTTATTTATTTATTCGATATAAGTACACTGTAGCTGTCTTCAGACACTCCAGAAGAGGGTGTCAGATTCTGGAGAATCTAAATCCCTCTTATGGTCTGCATATGATGTACATGAACACAGCCTCACATATACTTATAAAAATTTAAAGATGGGTGGGGCCACTGAAAGGGCTCAAAAATTAACAGCATTGTCTCCTCTTCCAGAGAACCTGGGATCAACTACCAGCAACTATATGGTGGCCCATCTCCAGTTACAGGCGATCAGACAGACAGACAGACATACAGACAAGGATGGCAGGCCTTCTGGTTTTTATTTCTTTCTTATCCGTTTAAAAAGGTTTATTTATTTATTTATGAATTTATTATATATAAGTACACTGTAGCTGTCTTCAGACACTCAGGAAGAGGGTGTCAGATTCTGGAGAATCTAAGTCCCTCTTATGATATGCATATGATGTACATAAAAACAGCTTCACATTTATTTCTAAAAATTTAAAGATGGGTGGGGCCACTGTGAGGGCTCAACAATTAACAGCATTGTCTCCTCTTCCAGAGAACCTGGGATCAACTACCAGCAACTATATGGTGGCCCATCTCCAGATCCAGGGGATCAGAGAGACAGACAGACAGACAGACAGACAAGGATGGCAGGCCTGCCTGGTTTTACTTTCTTTCTTATCCTTTTTAAAACATGTTTATTTATTTATTTATGTATTTATTAGATATAAGTACACTGTAGCTGTCTTCAGACACTCCAGAAGAGGGTATCAGATTCTGGAGAATATAAATCCCTCTTATGGTCTACATACAATGTACATAAACACAGCCTCACATATACTTATAAAAATTTAAAGATGGGTGGGGCCACTGAAAGGGCTCAACAATTAACAGCATTGTCTCCTCTTCCAGAGAACCTGGGATTAAACTACCAGCAACTATGTGGTGGCCCATCTCCAGTTCCAGGGGATCAGA
Source organism: Mus caroli (assembly GCF_978045245.1). NCBI lineage: Eukaryota > Metazoa > Chordata > Mammalia > Rodentia > Muridae > Mus > Mus caroli. The sequence goes on along the minus strand of NW_028227449.1, from coordinate 131,825 downwards.
CAGACAGACAGACAGACAGACAGAGATAAGGATGGCAGGCCTGCTAGTCTTTCTTTTTTTCTTATCCTTTTTAAAAAATGTTTATTTATTTATTTATTTATTTATTTATTTATTTATTTATTTATTTATTAGATATAAGTACACTGTAGCTGTCTTCAGACACTCCAGAAAAGGGTATCAGATTCTGGAGAATCTAAATACCTCTTATGGTCTGCATATGATGTACATAACACAGCCTCACATATATTTCTAAATATTTAAAGATGTGTGGGGCCACTGAAAGGGCTCAACAATTAACAGCATTGTCTCCTCTTCCAGAGAACCTGGATCAACTACCAGCAACTATATGGTGGCCCATCTCCAGTTCCAGGGAATCAGACAGACAGACAGACAGACAGATATAAGGATGGAAGGCCTGCCTGGATTTTCTTTCTTTATTATCCTTATTTAAAAATGTTTATTTGTTTATTTATGTATTTATTAGACATAAGTACACTGTAGCTGTCTTCAGACACTCCAGAAGAGGGTGTCATATGCTGGAGAATCTAAATCCCTCTTATGGTCTGCATATGATGTACAAAAACACAGCCTCACATATACTTCTAAAAATTTAAAGATGGGTGGGGCCACTGAAAGGGCTCAACAATTAACAGCATTGTCTCCTCTTCCAGAGAACCTGGGATCAACTACCAGCAACTATAAGGTAGCCCATCTCCAGTTCCCGGGGATCAGACAGACAGACAGACAGACAGACAGAGATAAGGATGGCAGGCCTGCCTGGTCTTTCTTTTTTTCTTATCCTTTTTAATAATGCTTATTTATTTATTTATTTATGTATTTATTAGATATAAGTACACTGTAGCTGTCTTCAGACACTCCAGAAGAGAGAGTCAGATTCTGGAGAATCTAAATCCCTCTTATTGTCTGCATATGATGTACATAAACACAGCCTCACATTTACTTCTAAAAATTAAAGATGGGTGTTGCCACTGAACGGCTCAAAAATTAACAGCATTGTCTCCACTTCCAGAGAACCTGAGATCAACTACCAGCAACTATATGGTGGCCCATCTCCAGTTTCAGGGGATCAGACAGAGAGACAGACATATAGACAGATAGAGATAAGGATGGCAGGCCTGCTTCATCTTTCTTTCTTTCTTATCCTTTTTAAGAAATGTTTATTTATTTATTTATGTATTTATTAGATATAAGTACACTGTAGCTGTCTTCAGACATCAGGAAGAAGGTGTCAGATTCTGGAGAATCTAAATCCCTCTTATGGTCTGAATATGATGTACATAAACACAGACTCACATTTACTTCCAAAAATTAAAGATGTGTGGGGCCACTGTATGGGCTCAACCATTAACAGCATTGTCTCCTCTTCCAGAGAACCTGGGATCAACTACCAGCAACTATATGGTGGCCCATCTCCAGTTCCAGAGGATCAGACAGAGAGACAGACAGACAGACATATAGAGATAACGATGGCAGGCCTGCCTGGTCTTTCTTTCTTATCCTTTTTAAGAAATGTTTATTTACTTATTTATGTATTTATTAGATAAAAGTACACTGTAGCTATCTTCAGACACTCCAGAAGAGGGTGTCAGATTCTGGAGAATCTAAATCCCTCTTATGGTCTGCATATGATGTACATAAACACAGCCTCACATATACTTCTAAAAATTTACAGATGGGTGGAGCCACTGAAAGGGCTCAACAATTAACCGCATTGTCTCCTCTTCCAGAGAACCTGGGTTCAACTTCCAGCACCTATATGGTGGCCCATCTCCAGTTCCAGGGTATCAGACAGATAGACAGACAGACAGACAGAGAGACAGAGATAAGGAAGGCAGGCCTCATGGTCTTTCTTTCTTTCTTATCCTTTTTAAAAAATGTTTATTTATATATATATATATATATATATATTTATTTATTTATTTATTTATTTATTTATTTATTTATTAGATATAAGTACACTGTGTCTGTCTTCAGACACTCCAGAAGATGGTGTCAGATTCTGGAGAATCTAAATCCCTCTTATGGTCTGTATATGATGTACATAAACACAGCCTCACATATACTTCAAAAATTTAAAGATGTATGGGGTCACTGAAAGGGGTCAACAATTAACAGCATTATCTCCTCTTCCAGACAACCTGGGATCAACTACCAGCAACTATATGGTGGCTCATCTCCAGTTCTAAGGTATCAGACAGAAAGACAGACAGACAGACAGACAAGGGTGGCAGGCCTGCCTAGTTTTTTTTCTTTCTCATCCTTTTTAAAAATGTTTATTTATTTATTTATGTATTTATTAAATATAAGTACACTTTAGCGGTCCTCAGACACTCCAGGAGAGGGTGTCAGATTCTGGATAATCTAAATCCCTCTTATGGTGTGCATATGATGTACATAAACACAGACTCACATTTACTTCCAAAAATTTAAAGATGTGTGGGGCCACTGAAAGGGCTCAACCATTAACAGCATTGTCTCCTCTTCCAGAGAACCTGGGATCAACTACCAGCAACTATATTGTGGCCCATCTCCAGTTCCAGTGGATCAGAAAGACAGACAGACAGACAGACAGAGATAAGGATGCCAGGCCTGCCTGGTCTTTCTTTATTTCTTATCCTTTAAAAAATGTTTATTTATTTATTTATTTATTTATTTATTTATTTATTTATTTATGTATTTATTAGATATAAGTACACTGTAGCTGCCTTCAGACACTCCAGAAGAGGGTTTCAGATTCTGGAGAATCTAAATCCCTCTTATGGTCTGCATATGATGTACATAAACACAGCCTCACATATACTTCTAAAAATTTAAAGATTGGTGGGACCACTGAAAGGGCTCAACAATTACCATCACTGTCTCCACTTCCAGAGAACCTGGTATCAACTATCAGCAACTATATAGTGGCCCACCTCCAGTTCCAGGGGATCAGACAGACTGTCAGACAGACAGACAGAGATAAGGATGGCAGGCTTGCCTGGTCTTTCTTTCTTTCTTATCCTTTTGAAAAAATGTTTGCTTATTTATTTATTTATGTATTTATTAGATATAAGTACACTGTAGCTGTCTTCAGACACTCCAGAAGACGGTGTCAGATTCTGGAGAATCTAAATCCCTCTTTTGGCCTGCATATTATGTACATAAACACAGACTCACGTATACTTCTAAAAATTTAAAGATGTGTGGGGCCACTGAGAAGAATGGGAGGGTAGGGAAGTGGGGGGAGGTATGGGGGACTTTTGGGATAGCATTGGAAATGTAATTGAGGAAAATATGTAATAAAAAAAAAACAGTGAAAAACATAACAAAACAATTAACAGCATTGTCTCCTCTTCTAGAGAATCTGGGATCAACTACCAGCAACTATATGGTGGCCCTTCTCCAGTTCCAGGGTATCAGACAGACAGACAGACAGAGATAAGGATGGCAGGCCTGCCTGGTCTTTCTTTCTTTCTTATCCTTTTTAAAAAAATGTTTATTTATATATATATATATTTATTTATTTATTTATTTATTTATTAGATATAAGTACACTGTAGCTATCTTTAGACACTCCAGAAGAGGGTGTCAGATTCTGGAGAATCTAAATCCCTCTTACGATCTGCATATGATGTATATAAACACAGCCTCACATTTTCTTCTAAAAATTTAAAGATGGGTGTGGCTTGGAATAAGATGAGTAACCCTGAAAAAGTCAAAAAATGAAAAATCACACTGTAGGATTTGGAATATGGTGAGAAACCCTGAAAAAGTCGAAAAATGAGAAAAGCATGCAGGAGTACCTGGAATATGGTGAGAAACACTGAAAAAGTCTTAAATGAGAATATCACACTCTAGGACTTGGAATATGGTGAGAAACCCTGAAAATGTCGAAAAATGAGAAAATCATGCAGTAGGACCCAGAATATGGAGAGAAACCCTGAAAAAAAAGTCAAAAAATAAGAAAATCACGCAGTAGGACCTGGAAGCTGGTGAGAAACCCTGAAAAAGTCGAAAAATGAGAAAATCAATCTGTAGGATCTGGAATATGGTGAGAAACCCTGAAAAAGTCGAAAAATGAGAAAATCACACTGTAGGACTTGGAATATGGTGAGAAACCCTGAAAAAGTCAAAAAATGAGAAAATCACGCAGTAGGACTTGGGATTTGGTGAGAAACACTGAAAAAGTCTTAAAATAGAAAATCACACTGTAGTACTTGGAATATGGTGAAAAATACTGAAAAAGTCTTAAAATGAGAAAATCACACCTTAGGACCTGGAATATGGTGAGAAACCCTGAAAAGGTCAAAAAATGAGAAAAATCACACTGTAGTACATGGAATATGGGTAGAAACTCTGAAAAAGTCGCAAATTATAAAATGACAGTGTAGGGCCTGGAATATGTTGAGAAAACCTGAAATATTCGAAAAATGAGAAAATGACAATGTAGAACCTGGAATACCGTAAGAAACCCTGAAAAAGTTAAAAAATGAGAAAATCACACTCTAGGACTGGAATATGGTGAGAAACCCTGAAACATCGAAAAATGAGAAAATCATGTAGTAGGACCCAGAATATGGTGAGAAATCCTGAAAAAAGTCGAAAAATGAGAAAATCACGCAGTAGGACCTGGAAGCTGGTGAGAAACCCTAAAAAAGTCGAAAAATGAGAAAATCAAACTGTAGGACCTGGAATATGTTGAGAAACCCTGAAAAATACGAAAAAAGGCAAAAATCACACTCTAGGACTTGGAATATGATGAGAAACCGTGAAAAAGTCAAAAAATGAAAAAATCACACTGTAGTACCTGGAATATGGTGAGAAACACTAAAAAAGTATTAAAATGAGAAAATCACCCAGTAGGACCTGGAATGTGGTGAGAAACCCTGAAACAGTCGAAATATAAGAAAATCAAACTTGTAGTACATGCAATATGGTGACAAACACTGAAAAAGTCGAAAAATGAGAATATCACACTCTAGGATTTGGAATATGATGAGAAACCCTGAAAAATTCAAAAAATGAGAAAATCACACTGTAGGACTTGGAATATGGTGAGAAACCCTCAAAAAGTCGAAAAATGAGAAAATCATGCACTAGGACCCAGAATATGATGAGAAACACAGAAAAAGTCTTAAAATGAGAAAATCACACTGTAGGAGCTGGAATATGGTAAGAAACCCTGAAAATGTCGAAAAATGAGAAAATGACACTGTAGGAGCTGGAATATGGTGAGAAGTCATGAAAAAGTCAAAAAAAAAAAAAGAAATACACACTTGTAGGACTTGCAATATGGTGAGAGACCCTGAAAAAGTCTTAAAATGAGAAAATCACACTGTAGGACTTGGGATATGGTGAGAAACGCTGAAAAAGTCGAAAAATTAGAAAATCAAACTGTAGTACATGTAGTATGATGTACATAAACACAGCCTCACATATACTTCAAAAATTTAAAGAAGGGTGGGGCCACTGAAAAAGCTCTACAAGTAACAGCATTGTCTCCTCTTCCAGAGTACCTGGGATCAACTACCATCAACTATATAGTGGCCCATCTCCAGTTCTCAGGGATCAGACAGACAGACAGACAGACAGACAGAGATAAGGATGGCAGGCCTGCCTGGTCTTTCTTTCTTTCTTTCTTATCCTTTGTAAAAAATGTTTATTTAATTATTTATTTATGTATTTATTAGATATAAGTACACAGTAGCTGTCTTCAGACACTCCAGAAGAGGGTGTCAGATTCTGGAGAATCTAAATCCCTCTTATTGTCTGCATATGATGTACATAAACACAGCCTCACATATACTTCTAAAAATTTAAAGATGGGTAGGACCACTGAAAGGGCTCAACAATTAACATCATTGTCTCCTCTTCCAGAGAACCTGGGATCAACTACCAGCAACTATATGGTGGCCCATCTGCAGTTCCAGGGGATCAGACAGACAGACAGACAGATAGAGATAAGGATGGCAGGCCTGCCTGGTCTTTCTTTCTTTCTTATCCTTTAAAAAAATGTTTATTTATTTATGTATTTATTATATATAAGTACACTGTAGCTGTCTACAGACACTCCAGAAGAGTGTGTCAGATTCTAGAGAATCTAAATCCCTCTTATGGTCTGTGTATGATGTACATAAACACAGCCTCACATATACTGAGCTGAGGTGTCACAGGCCAACTGCTGGAATTTCTGAGTACCACCTAGAGAGAGAAAAGCTATGCTGTGGTTGTTTAATTTATGTATTTTATTATTTCTATTTGTTGTTTTGTTTTGTTTTATTTGTTTTTAGAGAAGGCCTCAGTCTGTAGCTCTGGCTGACCAAGGACTGCCTACCTGTGTTAATTAGGGTTTCACAGCTGAGAACAGACACCAAGAGCAAGGTAAGGTTTAGAAAACCCGACCTTCAGTGGTGGCTCAAGCTCTTAATGAGAGCACTCTGTAGGCAGAGGCAGTAAGTTTCTGAGTTCGAGGCCACCCTGGTGAAAGACATGGTTAGGCAGGGCTAGGGTAGGCTAGGGTAGGCTAGGGTAGGCTAGGGTAGGCTAGGGTAGGCTAGGGTAGGCTAGGGTAGGCTAGGGTAGGCTAGGGTAGGCTAGGGTAGGCTAGGGTAGGCTAGGGTAGGCTAGGGTAGGCTAGGGTAGGCTAGGCCAGGGTGAGAAGAAAGAAAGAAAGAAAGAAAGAAAGAAAGAAAGAAAGAAAGAAAGAAAGAAAGAAAGAAAGAAAGAAAGAAAGAAAGAAAGAAAAGAAAGAAAGGAAAGAAAGGAAAGAAAGAAAGAAAGAAAAAAGAAAGAAAAAGGTTTTATAAAAAGTGTTAAAGTTTTTAAAAATTAAAAAAAAAATACCAGATCACCATCACACAGCATTGGCTGTCTTCAGGTGTATCCTTTTAGCCTCCAAAACAAAAAGCAATGGCTGGCTGTCTTCAGGTGTATCCTATTCTCCAGTCTTATTTCCAACCTAAGAGCTGGGCTGAGCTGCCTCATTATGTAATTGCAAACCTTCCTTGGTTTGTCTTTTCCATTTCTAAGACTAACAGGCCTTTTTCTATTTAGAGAATATGCTCATGACTGTACTTTAGATATAGTAAATATAACTGTTGCTTATAAAACTTGTTTTCTAGGAATTTTTAAAGGGCAATGGCAGAGTTTATTTTTTAAAAATATTTTGCATTTATTTATTTGTGTGAGTGATGAAGCTCAGGTTTTCAAACTCGTCAGGAGGTATGATTACCTCCCCTCTCTCTCAACCCCTCTCTCTCCTCTCTCAATGATTGTGTAAGAATGTTTTGCATGTGTATGCTGTGCCCACAGACTCCAGAACAGAGTATTAGATCCCCTGGAACTGGAGATGGGCCACCATATATAATACTGGTAATTGAGCCCAGGTTCTCTGGAAGAGGAGACAATGCTCTTAATTGTTGAGCCCTCTCTGTAGCCACATCTTTCTTTCTTTTTTTTTTTTTTGAGTATATGTGAGGCTGTGTTTATATACATCATATGCAGACAATAAGAATGATTTAGATTCTTCAGAATCTGACACCCTCTTCTGGACTGTCTGAAGATAGCTACAGCATACTTAAATATAATAAATAAATAAATCTTTAAAAAGAAAAGGAAAAGTAAAAAAGAAAGAACAGGCCTGCCATATGCATGTTCATAGAGGAAAATGGAAGAGACCCCAATCTAACCTCAGCAGGGTGCTTCCTTCTGGATGGTAGCTCACAGTTTCATCCCAGCAAGACAGGCAAATCACTGAGTTCAAGGACAGTAAGGTTCAGGACAGCCAAGGTTAGGAAGGAAAAGGGTCTATGTTGAGAATACAAACCTACAAAACAACAACTAGGAAAAAGAAGTGACAGTGTAACTTGGGGTAGGGTACCAACAAGAGAAAGCTTTCTGTTACCACTTACAAACACCAGTAGCCTTGCACCCTTCTGCCCAGGTCCCTGCCTTCCTTTCTAGGAATTCTAAGGATGCCAGGATGTGGGGGAATCCAGATTAACTTTTTAATAACAAAGACTTGGTCTTTGATGTCTATAGGAAGCCCTTCTCAGTGCCTTTAACTACCACTGAACTTTCAGGGCTGTGACTCAACTGTAACAAGGAACAGAGCTAAGAACCTGCAGCCTTTGAAAACAACTATTTTTTTAAAGTGGGGGACACAAATCAGCAGTAGAACCCCTCAGGTTCAGCCATAATACTTGTTAGGGAAACAGCCTCAATGTCCGGAGCTGAGGTCTCATGGGTGAACTGCTTCAAACTCTGAGTATCATTGAAAGAAAGAAAAGATATCATGTGGTTTCTTAATTTATTTATTTTATTATTTCTATTTTTTTTTGTTTTCTTTTGTTTTGTTTTAGAAAAGGCCTCAGTCTGTAGCTATGGCTGACCTAGGACAGACTACATGTGTTAATTAGGGTTTCACAGTTGAGAAACAGACCATACCTATGTAAGACTTAGAAAACCCAACAGTCAGTGGTGGCTCGAGCTCTTAATGAGAGCACTCTGGAGGCAGAGGCAGTCAGTTTCTGAGTTCGAGGCCAGCCTGGTTAAAGACAGGGATAGGCAGGGCTAGGCAAGGCAGGGCTGGGCTAGGCTAGGCTAGGCAAGGGGCTGGGCTAGGCAAGGCAAGGGGCTAGGCTAGGCAACGCAAGGGGCTAGGCAAGACAGACAGACAGAGAGAAAGACAGACAAGGATGGAAGCCTGCCTGGTTTTTCTTTCTTTCTTATCCCTTTTAAAAAATGTATATTTATTTATTTATTTATTTATTTATTTATTTATTTATGTATTTATTAGATATAAGTACACTGTAGCTGTCTTCAGACACTCCAGAAGAGGGTTTCAGATTCTGGAGAATCTATATCCCTCTTATGGTCTGCATATGATGTACATAAATACAGCCTCACATATACTTCTAAAAATTTAAAGATGGGTAGGACCACTGAAAGGGCTCAACAATTAACAGCATTGTCTCCTCTTCCAGAGAACCTGGGATCAACTACCAGCAACTATATGGTGGCCCATCTCCAGTTCCAGGGGATCAGACAGACAGACAGAGATACAGACAGATAGAGTTAAGGATGGCAGGCCTACCTGGTCTTTCATTCTTTCTTATCCTTTTAAAAAATGTTTATTTATTTATTTATTTATTTATTTATTTATTTATTCGATATAAGTACACTGTAGCTGTCTTCAGACACTCCAGAAGAGGGTGTCAGATTCTGGAGAATCTAAATCCCTCTTATGGTCTGCATATGATGTACATGAACACAGCCTCACATATACTTATAAAAATTTAAAGATGGGTGGGGCCACTGAAAGGGCTCAAAAATTAACAGCATTGTCTCCTCTTCCAGAGAACCTGGGATCAACTACCAGCAACTATATGGTGGCCCATCTCCAGTTACAGGCGATCAGACAGACAGACAGACATACAGACAAGGATGGCAGGCCTTCTGGTTTTTATTTCTTTCTTATCCGTTTAAAAAGGTTTATTTATTTATTTATGAATTTATTATATATAAGTACACTGTAGCTGTCTTCAGACACTCAGGAAGAGGGTGTCAGATTCTGGAGAATCTAAGTCCCTCTTATGATATGCATATGATGTACATAAAAACAGCTTCACATTTATTTCTAAAAATTTAAAGATGGGTGGGGCCACTGTGAGGGCTCAACAATTAACAGCATTGTCTCCTCTTCCAGAGAACCTGGGATCAACTACCAGCAACTATATGGTGGCCCATCTCCAGATCCAGGGGATCAGAGAGACAGACAGACAGACAGACAGACAAGGATGGCAGGCCTGCCTGGTTTTACTTTCTTTCTTATCCTTTTTAAAACATGTTTATTTATTTATTTATGTATTTATTAGATATAAGTACACTGTAGCTGTCTTCAGACACTCCAGAAGAGGGTATCAGATTCTGGAGAATATAAATCCCTCTTATGGTCTACATACAATGTACATAAACACAGCCTCACATATACTTATAAAAATTTAAAGATGGGTGGGGCCACTGAAAGGGCTCAACAATTAACAGCATTGTCTCCTCTTCCAGAGAACCTGGGATTAAACTACCAGCAACTATGTGGTGGCCCATCTCCAGTTCCAGGGGATCAGACAGACAGACAGACAGACAGACAGAGATAAGGATGGCAGGCCTGCTAGTCTTTCTTTTTTTCTTATCCTTTTTAAAAAATGTTTATTTATTTATTTATTTATTTATTTATTTATTTATTTATTTATTTATTAGATATAAGTACACTGTAGCTGTCTTCAGACACTCCAGAAAAGGGTATCAGATTCTGGAGAATCTAAATACCTCTTATGGTCTGCATATGATGTACATAACACAGCCTCACATATATTTCTAAATATTTAAAGATGTGTGGGGCCACTGAAAGGGCTCAACAATTAACAGCATTGTCTCCTCTTCCAGAGAACCTGGATCAACTACCAGCAACTATATGGTGGCCCATCTCCAGTTCCAGGGAATCAGACAGACAGACAGACAGACAGATATAAGGATGGAAGGCCTGCCTGGATTTTCTTTCTTTATTATCCTTATTTAAAAATGTTTATTTGTTTATTTATGTATTTATTAGACATAAGTACACTGTAGCTGTCTTCAGACACTCCAGAAGAGGGTGTCATATGCTGGAGAATCTAAATCCCTCTTATGGTCTGCATATGATGTACAAAAACACAGCCTCACATATACTTCTAAAAATTTAAAGATGGGTGGGGCCACTGAAAGGGCTCAACAATTAACAGCATTGTCTCCTCTTCCAGAGAACCTGGGATCAACTACCAGCAACTATAAGGTAGCCCATCTCCAGTTCCCGGGGATCAGACAGACAGACAGACAGACAGACAGAGATAAGGATGGCAGGCCTGCCTGGTCTTTCTTTTTTTCTTATCCTTTTTAATAATGCTTATTTATTTATTTATTTATGTATTTATTAGATATAAGTACACTGTAGCTGTCTTCAGACACTCCAGAAGAGAGAGTCAGATTCTGGAGAATCTAAATCCCTCTTATTGTCTGCATATGATGTACATAAACACAGCCTCACATTTACTTCTAAAAATTAAAGATGGGTGTTGCCACTGAACGGCTCAAAAATTAACAGCATTGTCTCCACTTCCAGAGAACCTGAGATCAACTACCAGCAACTATATGGTGGCCCATCTCCAGTTTCAGGGGATCAGACAGAGAGACAGACATATAGACAGATAGAGATAAGGATGGCAGGCCTGCTTCATCTTTCTTTCTTTCTTATCCTTTTTAAGAAATGTTTATTTATTTATTTATGTATTTATTAGATATAAGTACACTGTAGCTGTCTTCAGACATCAGGAAGAAGGTGTCAGATTCTGGAGAATCTAAATCCCTCTTATGGTCTGAATATGATGTACATAAACACAGACTCACATTTACTTCCAAAAATTAAAGATGTGTGGGGCCACTGTATGGGCTCAACCATTAACAGCATTGTCTCCTCTTCCAGAGAACCTGGGATCAACTACCAGCAACTATATGGTGGCCCATCTCCAGTTCCAGAGGATCAGACAGAGAGACAGACAGACAGACATATAGAGATAACGATGGCAGGCCTGCCTGGTCTTTCTTTCTTATCCTTTTTAAGAAATGTTTATTTACTTATTTATGTATTTATTAGATAAAAGTACACTGTAGCTATCTTCAGACACTCCAGAAGAGGGTGTCAGATTCTGGAGAATCTAAATCCCTCTTATGGTCTGCATATGATGTACATAAACACAGCCTCACATATACTTCTAAAAATTTACAGATGGGTGGAGCCACTGAAAGGGCTCAACAATTAACCGCATTGTCTCCTCTTCCAGAGAACCTGGGTTCAACTTCCAGCACCTATATGGTGGCCCATCTCCAGTTCCAGGGTATCAGACAGATAGACAGACAGACAGACAGAGAGACAGAGATAAGGAAGGCAGGCCTCATGGTCTTTCTTTCTTTCTTATCCTTTTTAAAAAATGTTTATTTATATATATATATATATATTTATTTATTTATTTATTTATTTATTTATTTATTTATTAGATATAAGTACACTGTGTCTGTCTTCAGACACTCCAGAAGATGGTGTCAGATTCTGGAGAATCTAAATCCCTCTTATGGTCTGTATATGATGTACATAAACACAGCCTCACATATACTTCAAAAATTTAAAGATGTATGGGGTCACTGAAAGGGGTCAACAATTAACAGCATTATCTCCTCTTCCAGACAACCTGGGATCAACTACCAGCAACTATATGGTGGCTCATCTCCAGTTCTAAGGTATCAGACAGAAAGACAGACAGACAGACAGACAAGGGTGGCAGGCCTGCCTAGTTTTTTTTCTTTCTCATCCTTTTTAAAAATGTTTATTTATTTATTTATGTATTTATTAAATATAAGTACACTTTAGCGGTCCTCAGACACTCCAGGAGAGGGTGTCAGATTCTGGATAATCTAAATCCCTCTTATGGTGTGCATATGATGTACATAAACACAGACTCACATTTACTTCCAAAAATTTAAAGATGTGTGGGGCCACTGAAAGGGCTCAACCATTAACAGCATTGTCTCCTCTTCCAGAGAACCTGGGATCAACTACCAGCAACTATATTGTGGCCCATCTCCAGTTCCAGTGGATCAGAAAGACAGACAGACAGACAGACAGAGATAAGGATGCCAGGCCTGCCTGGTCTTTCTTTATTTCTTATCCTTTAAAAAAATGTTTATTTATTTATTTATTTATTTATTTATTTATTTATTTATTTATTTATGTATTTATTAGATATAAGTACACTGTAGCTGCCTTCAGACACTCCAGAAGAGGGTTTCAGATTCTGGAGAATCTAAATCCCTCTTATGGTCTGCATATGATGTACATAAACACAGCCTCACATATACTTCTAAAAATTTAAAGATTGGTGGGACCACTGAAAGGGCTCAACAATTACCATCACTGTCTCCACTTCCAGAGAACCTGGTATCAACTATCAGCAACTATATAGTGGCCCACCTCCAGTTCCAGGGGATCAGACAGACTGTCAGACAGACAGACAGAGATAAGGATGGCAGGCTTGCCTGGTCTTTCTTTCTTTCTTATCCTTTTGAAAAAATGTTTGCTTATTTATTTATTTATGTATTTATTAGATATAAGTACACTGTAGCTGTCTTCAGACACTCCAGAAGACGGTGTCAGATTCTGGAGAATCTAAATCCCTCTTTTGGCCTGCATATTATGTACATAAACACAGACTCACGTATACTTCTAAAAATTTAAAGATGTGTGGGGCCACTGAGAAGAATGGGAGGGTAGGGAAGTGGGGGGAGGTATGGGGGACTTTTGGGATAGCATTGGAAATGTAATTGAGGAAAATATGTAATAAAAAAAAACAGTGAAAAACATAACAAAACAATTAACAGCATTGTCTCCTCTTCTAGAGAATCTGGGATCAACTACCAGCAACTATATGGTGGCCCTTCTCCAGTTCCAGGGTATCAGACAGACAGACAGACAGAGATAAGGATGGCAGGCCTGCCTGGTCTTTCTTTCTTTCTTATCCTTTTTAAAAAAATGTTTATTTATATATATATATATATATATTTATTTATTTATTTATTTATTAGATATAAGTACACTGTAGCTATCTTTAGACACTCCAGAAGAGGGTGTCAGATTCTGGAGAATCTAAATCCCTCTTACGATCTGCATATGATGTATATAAACACAGCCTCACATTTTCTTCTAAAAATTTAAAGATGGGTGTGGCTTGGAATAAGATGAGTAACCCTGAAAAAGTCAAAAAATGAAAAATCACACTGTAGGATTTGGAATATGGTGAGAAACCCTGAAAAAGTCGAAAAATGAGAAAAGCATGCAGGAGTACCTGGAATATGGTGAGAAACACTGAAAAAGTCTTAAATGAGAATATCACACTCTAGGACTTGGAATATGGTGAGAAACCCTGAAAATGTCGAAAAATGAGAAAATCATGCAGTAGGACCCAGAATATGGAGAGAAACCCTGAAAAAAAAGTCAAAAAATAAGAAAATCACGCAGTAGGACCTGGAAGCTGGTGAGAAACCCTGAAAAAGTCGAAAAATGAGAAAATCAATCTGTAGGATCTGGAATATGGTGAGAAACCCTGAAAAAGTCGAAAAATGAGAAAATCACACTGTAGGACTTGGAATATGGTGAGAAACCCTGAAAAAGTCAAAAAATGAGAAAATCACGCAGTAGGACTTGGGATTTGGTGAGAAACACTGAAAAAGTCTTAAAATAGAAAATCACACTGTAGTACTTGGAATATGGTGAAAAATACTGAAAAAGTCTTAAAATGAGAAAATCACACCTTAGGACCTGGAATATGGTGAGAAACCCTGAAAAGGTCAAAAAATGAGAAAAATCACACTGTAGTACATGGAATATGGGTAGAAACTCTGAAAAAGTCGCAAATTATAAAATGACAGTGTAGGGCCTGGAATATGTTGAGAAAACCTGAAATATTCGAAAAATGAGAAAATGACAATGTAGAACCTGGAATACCGTAAGAAACCCTGAAAAAGTTAAAAAATGAGAAAATCACACTCTAGGACTGGAATATGGTGAGAAACCCTGAAACATCGAAAAATGAGAAAATCATGTAGTAGGACCCAGAATATGGTGAGAAATCCTGAAAAAAGTCGAAAAATGAGAAAATCACGCAGTAGGACCTGGAAGCTGGTGAGAAACCCTAAAAAAGTCGAAAAATGAGAAAATCAAACTGTAGGACCTGGAATATGTTGAGAAACCCTGAAAAATACGAAAAAAGGCAAAAATCACACTCTAGGACTTGCAATATGATGAGAAACCGTGAAAAAGTCAAAAAATGAAAAAATCACACTGTAGTACCTGGAATATGGTGAGAAACACTAAAAAAGTATTAAAATGAGAAAATCACCCAGTAGGACCTGGAATGTGGTGAGAAACCCTGAAACAGTCGAAATATAAGAAAATCAAACTTGTAGTACATGCAATATGGTGACAAACACTGAAAAAGTCGAAAAATGAGAATATCACACTCTAGGATTTGGAATATGATGAGAAACCCTGAAAAATTCAAAAAATGAGAAAATCACACTGTAGGACTTGGAATATGGTGAGAAACCCTCAAAAAGTCGAAAAATGAGAAAATCATGCACTAGGACCCAGAATATGATGAGAAACACAGAAAAAGTCTTAAAATGAGAAAATCACACTGTAGGAGCTGGAATATGGTAAGAAACCCTGAAAATGTCGAAAAATGAGAAAATGACACTGTAGGAGCTGGAATATGGTGAGAAGTCATGAAAAAGTCAAAAAAAAAAAGAAATACACACTTGTAGGACTTGCAATATGGTGAGAGACCCTGAAAAAGTCTTAAAATGAGAAAATCACACTGTAGGACTTGGGATATGGTGAGAAACGCTGAAAAAGTCGAAAAATTAGAAAATCAAACTGTAGTACATGTAGTATGATGTACATAAACACAGCCTCACATATACTTCAAAAATTTAAAGAAGGGTGGGGCCACTGAAAAAGCTCTACAAGTAACAGCATTGTCTCCTCTTCCAGAGTACCTGGGATCAACTACCATCAACTATATAGTGGCCCATCTCCAGTTCTCAGGGATCAGACAGACAGACAGACAGACAGACAGAGATAAGGATGGCAGGCCTGCCTGGTCTTTCTTTCTTTCTTTCTTATCCTTTGTAAAAAATGTTTATTTAATTATTTATTTATGTATTTATTAGATATAAGTACACAGTAGCTGTCTTCAGACACTCCAGAAGAGGGTGTCAGATTCTGGAGAATCTAAATCCCTCTTATGGTCTGCATATGATGTACATAAACACAGCCTCACATATACTTCTAAAAATTTAAAGATGGGTAGGACCACTGAAAGGGCTCAACAATTAACATCATTGTCTCCTCTTCCAGAGAACCTGGGATCAACTACCAGCAACTATATGGTGGCCCATCTGCAGTTCCAGGGGATCAGACAGACAGACAGACAGATAGAGATAAGGATGGCAGGCCTGCCTGGTCTTTCTTTCTTTCTTATCCTTTAAAAAAATGTTTATTTATTTATGTATTTATTATATATAAGTACACTGTAGCTGTCTACAGACACTCCAGAAGAGTGTGTCAGATTCTAGAGAATCTAAATCCCTCTTATGGTCTGTGTATGATGTACATAAACACAGCCTCACATATACTGAGCTGAGGTGTCACAGGCCAACTGCTGGAATTTCTGAGTACCACCTAGAGAGAGAAAAGCTATGCTGTGGTTGTTTAATTTATGTATTTTATTATTTCTATTTGTTGTTTTGTTTTGTTTTATTTGTTTTTAGAGAAGGCCTCAGTCTGTAGCTCTGGCTGACCAAGGACTGCCTACCTGTGTTAATTAGGGTTTCACAGCTGAGAACAGACACCAAGAGCAAGGTAAGGTTTAGAAAACCCGACCTTCAGTGGTGGCTCAAGCTCTTAATGAGAGCACTCTGTAGGCAGAGGCAGTAAGTTTCTGAGTTCGAGGCCACCCTGGTGAAAGACATGGTTAGGCAGGGCTAGGGTAGGCTAGGGTAGGCTAGGGTAGGCTAGGGTAGGCTAGGGTAGGCTAGGGTAGGCTAGGCCAGGGTGAGAAGAAAGAAAGAAAGAAAGAAAGAAAGAAAGAAAGAAAGAAAGAAAGAAAGAAAGAAAGAAAGAAAGAAAGAAAGAAAGAAAGAAAGGAAAGAAAGAAAGAAAAAAGAAAGAAAAAGGTTTTATAAAAAGTGTTAAAGTTTTTAAAAATTAAAAAAAAAATACCAGATCACCATCACACAGCATTGGCTGTCTTCAGGTGTATCCTTTTAGCCTCCAAAACAAAAAGCAATGGCTGGCTGTCTTCAGGTGTATCCTATTCTCCAGTCTTATTTCCAACCTAAGAGCTGGGCTGAGCTGCCTCATTATGTAATTGCAAACCTTCCTTGGTTTGTCTTTTCCATTTCTAAGACTAACAGGCCTTTTTCTATTTAGAGAATATGCTCATGACTGTACTTTAGATATAGTAAATATAACTGTTGCTTATAAAACTTGTTTTCTAGGAATTTTTAAAGGGCAATGGCAGAGTTTATTTTTTAAAAATATTTTGCATTTATTTATTTGTGTGAGTGATGAAGCTCAGGTTTTCAAACTCGTCAGGAGGTATGATTACCTCCCCTCTCTCTCAACCCCTCTCTCTCCTCTCTCAATGATTGTGTAAGAATGTTTTGCATGTGTATGCTGTGCCCACAGACTCCAGAACAGAGTATTAGATCCCCTGGAACTGGAGATGGGCCACCATATATAATACTGGTAATTGAGCCCAGGTTCTCTGGAAGAGGAGACAATGCTCTTAATTGTTGAGCCCTCTCTGTAGCCACATCTTTCTTTCTTTTTTTTTTTTTTTTGAGTATATGTGAGGCTGTGTTTATATACATCATATGCAGACAATAAGAATGATTTAGATTCTTCAGAATCTGACACCCTCTTCTGGACTGTCTGAAGATAGCTACAGCATACTTAAATATAATAAATAAATAAATCTTTAAAAAGAAAAGGAAAAGTAAAAAAGAAAGAACAGGCCTGCCATATGCATGTTCATAGAGGAAAATGGAAGAGACCCCAATCTAACCTCAGCAGGGTGCTTCCTTCTGGATGGTAGCTCACAGTTTCATCCCAGCAAGACAGGCAAATCACTGAGTTCAAGGACAGTAAGGTTCAGGACAGCCAAGGTTAGGAAGGAAAAGGGTCTATGTTGAGAATACAAACCTACAAAACAACAACTAGGAAAAAGAAGTGACAGTGTAACTTGGGGTAGGGTACCAACAAGAGAAAGCTTTCTGTTACCACTTACAAACACCAGTAGCCTTGCACCCTTCTGCCCAGGTCCCTGCCTTCCTTTCTAGGAATTCTAAGGATGCCAGGATGTGGGGGAATCCAGATTAACTTTTTAATAACAAAGACTTGGTCTTTGATGTCTATAGGAAGCCCTTCTCAGTGCCTTTAACTACCACTGAACTTTCAGGGCTGTGACTCAACTGTAACAAGGAACAGAGCTAAGAACCTGCAGCCTTTGAAAACAACTATTTTTTTAAAGTGGGGGACACAAATCAGCAGTAGAACCCCTCAGGTTCAGCCATAATACTTGTTAGGGAAACAGCCTCAATGTCCGGAGCTGAGGTCTCATGGGTGAACTGCTTCAAACTCTGAGTATCATTGAAAGAAAGAAAAGATATCATGTGGTTTCTTAATTTATTTATTTTATTATTTCTATTTTTTTTTGTTTTCTTTTGTTTTGTTTTAGAAAAGGCCTCAGTCTGTAGCTATGGCTGACCTAGGACAGACTACATGTGTTAATTAGGGTTTCACAGTTGAGAAACAGACCATACCTATGTAAGACTTAGAAAACCCAACAGTCAGTGGTGGCTCGAGCTCTTAATGAGAGCACTCTGGAGGCAGAGGCAGTCAGTTTCTGAGTTCGAGGCCAGCCTGGTTAAAGACAGGGATAGGCAGGGCTAGGCAAGGCAGGGCTGGGCTAGGCTAGGCTAGGCAAGGGGCTGGGCTAGGCAAGGCAAGGGGCTAGGCTAGGCAACGCAAGGGGCTAGGCAAGACAGACAGACAGAGAGAAAGACAGACAAGGATGGAAGCCTGCCTGGTTTTTCTTTCTTTCTTATCCCTTTTAAAAAATGTATATTTATTTATTTATTTATTTATTTATTTATGTATTTATTAGATATAAGTACACTGTAGCTGTCTTCAGACACTCCAGAAGAGGGTTTCAGATTCTGGAGAATCTATATCCCTCTTATGGTCTGCATATGATGTACATAAATACAGCCTCACATATACTTCTAAAAATTTAAAGATGGGTAGGACCACTGAAAGGGCTCAACAATTAACAGCATTGTCTCCTCTTCCAGAGAACCTGGGATCAACTACCAGCAACTATATGGTGGCCCATCTCCAGTTCCAGGGGATCAGACAGACAGACAGAGATACAGACAGATAGAGTTAAGGATGGCAGGCCTACCTGGTCTTTCATTCTTTCTTATCCTTTTAAAAAATGTTTATTTATTTATTTATTTATTTATTTATTTATTTATTCGATATAAGTACACTGTAGCTGTCTTCAGACACTCCAGAAGAGGGTGTCAGATTCTGGAGAATCTAAATCCCTCTTATGGTCTGCATATGATGTACATGAACACAGCCTCACATATACTTATAAAAATTTAAAGATGGGTGGGGCCACTGAAAGGGCTCAAAAATTAACAGCATTGTCTCCTCTTCCAGAGAACCTGGGATCAACTACCAGCAACTATATGGTGGCCCATCTCCAGTTACAGGCGATCAGACAGACAGACAGACATACAGACAAGGATGGCAGGCCTTCTGGTTTTTATTTCTTTCTTATCCGTTTAAAAAGGTTTATTTATTTATTTATGAATTTATTATATATAAGTACACTGTAGCTGTCTTCAGACACTCAGGAAGAGGGTGTCAGATTCTGGAGAATCTAAGTCCCTCTTATGATATGCATATGATGTACATAAAAACAGCTTCACATTTATTTCTAAAAATTTAAAGATGGGTGGGGCCACTGTGAGGGCTCAACAATTAACAGCATTGTCTCCTCTTCCAGAGAACCTGGGATCAACTACCAGCAACTATATGGTGGCCCATCTCCAGATCCAGGGGATCAGAGAGACAGACAGACAGAAAGACAGACAAGGATGGAAGGCCTGCCTGGTTTTACTTTCTTTCTTATCCTTTTTAAAACATGTTTATTTATTTATTTATGTATTTATTAGATATAAGTACACTGTAGCTGTCTTCAGACACTCCAGAAGAGGGTATCAGATTCTGGAGAATATAAATCCCTCTTATGGTCTACATACAATGTACATAAACACAGCCTCACATATACTTATAAAAATTTAAAGATGGGTGGGGCCACTGAAAGGGCTCAACAATTAACAGCATTGTCTCCTCTTCCAGAGAACCTGGGATTAAACTACCAGCAACTATGTGGTGGCCCATCTCCAGTTCCAGGGGATCAGACAGACAGACAGACAGACAGACAGAGATAAGGATGGCAGGCCTGCTAGTCTTTCTTTTTTTCTTATCCTTTTTAAAAAATGTTTATTTATTTATTTATTTATTTATTTATTTATTTATTTATTTATTTATTAGATATAAGTACACTGTAGCTGTCTTCAGACACTCCAGAAAAGGGTATCAGATTCTGGAGAATCTAAATACCTCTTATGGTCTGCATATGATGTACATAACACAGCCTCACATATATTTCTAAATATTTAAAGATGTGTGGGGCCACTGAAAGGGCTCAACAATTAACAGCATTGTCTCCTCTTCCAGAGAACCTGGATCAACTACCAGCAACTATATGGTGGCCCATCTCCAGTTCCAGGGAATCAGACAGACAGACAGACAGACAGATATAAGGATGGAAGGCCTGCCTGGATTTTCTTTCTTTATTATCCTTATTTAAAAATGTTTATTTGTTTATTTATGTATTTATTAGACATAAGTACACTGTAGCTGTCTTCAGACACTCCAGAAGAGGGTGTCATATGCTGGAGAATCTAAATCCCTCTTATGGTCTGCATATGATGTACAAAAACACAGCCTCACATATACTTCTAAAAATTTAAAGATGGGTGGGGCCACTGAAAGGGCTCAACAATTAACAGCATTGTCTCCTCTTCCAGAGAACCTGGGATCAACTACCAGCAACTATAAGGTAGCCCATCACCAGTTCCCGGGGATCAGACAGACAGACAGACAGACAGACAGAGATAAGGATGGCAGGCCTGCCTGGTCTTTCTTTTTTTCTTATCCTTTTTAATAATGCTTATTTATTTATTTATTTATGTATTTATTAGATATAAGTACACTGTAGCTGTCTTCAGACACTCCAGAAGAGAGAGTCAGATTCTGGAGAATCTAAATCCCTCTTATTGTCTGCATATGATGTACATAAACACAGCCTCACATTTACTTCTAAAAATTAAAGATGGGTGTTGCCACTGAACGGCTCAAAAATTAACAGCATTGTCTCCACTTCCAGAGAACCTGAGATCAACTACCAGCAACTATATGGTGGCCCATCTCCAGTTTCAGGGGATCAGACAGAGAGACAGACATATAGACAGATAGAGATAAGGATGGCAGGCCTGCTTCATCTTTCTTTCTTTCTTATCCTTTTTAAGAAATGTTTATTTATTTATTTATGTATTTATTAGATATAAGTACACTGTAGCTGTCTTCAGACATCAGGAAGAAGGTGTCAGATTCTGGAGAATCTAAATCCCTCTTATGGTCTGAATATGATGTACATAAACACAGACTCACATTTACTTCCAAAAATTAAAGATGTGTGGGGCCACTGTATGGGCTCAACCATTAACAGCATTGTCTCCTCTTCCAGAGAACCTGGGATCAACTACCAGCAACTATATGGTGGCCCATCTCCAGTTCCAGAGGATCAGACAGAGAGACAGACAGACAGACATATAGAGATAACGATGGCAGGCCTGCCTGGTCTTTCTTTCTTATCCTTTTTAAGAAATGTTTATTTACTTATTTATGTATTTATTAGATAAAAGTACACTGTAGCTATCTTCAGACACTCCAGAAGAGGGTGTCAGATTCTGGAGAATCGAAATCCCTCTTATGGTCTGCATATGATGTACATAAACACAGCCTCACATATACTTCTAAAAATTTACAGATTGGTGGAGCCACTGAAAGGGCTCAACAATTAACCGCATTGTCTCCTCTTCCAGAGAACCTGGGTTCAACTTCCAGCACCTATATGGTGGCCCATCTCCAGTTCCAGGGTATCAGACAGATAGACAGACAGACAGACAGAGAGACAGAGATAAGGAAGGCAGGCCTCATGGTCTTTTTTTCTTTCTTATCCTTTTTAAAAAATGTTTATTTATATATATATATATATATATATATTTATTTATTTATTTATTTATTTATTTATTTATTAGATATAAGTACACTGTGTCTGTCTTCAGACACTCCAGAAGATGGTGTCAGATTCTGGAGAATCTAAATCCCTCTTATGGTCTGTATATGATGTACATAAACACAGCCTCACATATACTTCAAAAATTTAAAGATGTATGGGGTCACTGAAAGGGGTCAACAATTAACAGCATTATCTCCTCTTCCAGACAACCTGGGATCAACTACCAGCAACTATATGGTGGCTCATCTCCAGTTCTAAGGTATCAGACAGTAAGACAGACAGACCGACAGACAAGGGTGGCAGGCCTGCCTAGTTTTTTTTCTTTCTCATCCTTTTTAAAAATGTTTATTTATTTATTTATGTATTTATTAAATATAAGTACACTTTAGCGGTCCTCAGACACTCCAGGAGAGGGTGTCAGATTCTGGATAATCTAAATCCCTCTTATGGTGTGCATATGATGTACATAAACACAGACTCACATTTACTTCCAAAAATTTAAAGATGTGTGGGGCCACTGAAAGGGCTCAACCATTAACAGCATTGTCTCCTCTTCCAGAGAACCTGGGATCAACTACCAGCAACTATATTGTGGCCCATCTCCAGTTCCAGTGGATCAGAAAGACAGACAGACAGACAGACAGAGATAAGGATGCCAGGCCTGCCTGGTCTTTCTTTATTTCTTATCCTTTAAAAAAATGTTTATTTATTTATTTATTTATTTATTTATTTATTTATTTATTTATTTATGTATTTATTAGATATAAGTACACTGTAGCTGCCTTCAGACACTCCAGAAGAGGGTTTCAGATTCTGGAGAATCTAAATCCCTCTTATGGTCTGCATATGATGTACATAAACACAGCCTCACATATACTTCTAAAAATTTAAAGATTGGTGGGACCACTGAAAGGGCTCAACAATTACCATCACTGTCTCCACTTCCAGAGAACCTGGTATCAACTATCAGCAACTATATAGTGGCCCACCTCCAGTTCCAGGGGATCAGACAGACTGTCAGACAGACAGACAGAGATAAGGATGGCAGGCTTGCCTGGTCTTTCTTTCTTTCTTATCCTTTTGAAAAAATGTTTGCTTATTTATTTATTTATGTATTTATTAGATATAAGTACACTGTAGCTGTCTTCAGACACTCCAGAAGACGGTGTCAGATTCTGGAGAATCTAAATCCCTCTTTTGGCCTGCATATTATGTACATAAACACAGACTCACGTATACTTCTAAAAATTTAAAGATGTGTGGGGCCACTGAGAAGAATGGGAGGGTAGGGAAGTGGGGGGAGGTATGGGGGACTTTTGGGATAGCATTGGAAATGTAATTGAGGAAAATATGTAATAAAAAAAAAACAGTGAAAAACATAACAAAACAATTAACAGCATTGTCTCCTCTTCTAGAGAATCTGGGATCAACTACCAGCAACTATATGGTGGCCCTTCTCCAGTTCCAGGGTATCAGACAGACAGACAGACAGAGATAAGGATGGCAGGCCTGCCTGGTCTTTCTTTCTTTCTTATCCTTTTTAAAAAAATGTTTATTTATATATATATATATTTATTTATTTATTTATTTATTTATTAGATATAAGTACACTGTAGCTATCTTTAGACACTCCAGAAGAGGGTGTCAGATTCTGGAGAATCTAAATCCCTCTTACGATCTGCATATGATGTATATAAACACAGCCTCACATTTTCTTCTAAAAATTTAAAGATGGGTGTGGCTTGGAATAAGATGAGTAACCCTGAAAAAGTCAAAAAATGAAAAATCACACTGTAGGATTTGGAATATGGTGAGAAACCCTGAAAAAGTCGAAAAATGAGAAAAGCATGCAGGAGTACCTGGAATATGGTGAGAAACACTGAAAAAGTCTTAAATGAGAATATCACACTCTAGGACTTGGAATATGGTGAGAAACCCTGAAAATGTCGAAAAATGAGAAAATCATGCAGTAGGACCCAGAATATGGAGAGAAACCCTGAAAAAAAAGTCAAAAAATAAGAAAATCACGCAGTAGGACCTGGAAGCTGGTGAGAAACCCTGAAAAAGTCGAAAAATGAGAAAATCAATCTGTAGGATCTGGAATATGGTGAGAAACCCTGAAAAAGTCGAAAAATGAGAAAATCACACTGTAGGACTTGGAATATGGTGAGAAACCCTGAAAAAGTCAAAAAATGAGAAAATCACGCAGTAGGACTTGGGATTTGGTGAGAAACACTGAAAAAGTCTTAAAATAGAAAATCACACTGTAGTACTTGGAATATGGTGAAAAATACTGAAAAAGTCTTAAAATGAGAAAATCACACCTTAGGACCTGGAATATGGTGAGAAACCCTGAAAAGGTCAAAAAATGAGAAAAATCACACTGTAGTACATGGAATATGGGTAGAAACTCTGAAAAAGTCGCAAATTATAAAATGACAGTGTAGGGCCTGGAATATGTTGAGAAAACCTGAAATATTCGAAAAATGAGAAAATGACAATGTAGAACCTGGAATACCGTAAGAAACCCTGAAAAAGTTAAAAAATGAGAAAATCACACTCTAGGACTGGAATATGGTGAGAAACCCTGAAACATCGAAAAATGAGAAAATCATGTAGTAGGACCCAGAATATGGTGAGAAATCCTGAAAAAAGTCGAAAAATGAGAAAATCACGCAGTAGGACCTGGAAGCTGGTGAGAAACCCTAAAAAAGTCGAAAAATGAGAAAATCAAACTGTAGGACCTGGAATATGTTGAGAAACCCTGAAAAATACGAAAAAAGGCAAAAATCACACTCTAGGACTTGGAATATGATGAGAAACCGTGAAAAAGTCAAAAAATGAAAAAATCACACTGTAGTACCTGGAATATGGTGAGAAACACTAAAAAAGTATTAAAATGAGAAAATCACCCAGTAGGACCTGGAATGTGGTGAGAAACCCTGAAACAGTCGAAATATAAGAAAATCAAACTTGTAGTACATGCAATATGGTGACAAACACTGAAAAAGTCGAAAAATGAGAATATCACACTCTAGGATTTGGAATATGATGAGAAACCCTGAAAAATTCAAAAAATGAGAAAATCACACTGTAGGACTTGGAATATGGTGAGAAACCCTCAAAAAGTCGAAAAATGAGAAAATCATGCACTAGGACCCAGAATATGATGAGAAACACAGAAAAAGTCTTAAAATGAGAAAATCACACTGTAGGAGCTGGAATATGGTAAGAAACCCTGAAAATGTCGAAAAATGAGAAAATGACACTGTAGGAGCTGGAATATGGTGAGAAGTCATGAAAAAGTCAAAAAAAAAAAAGAAATACACACTTGTAGGACTTGCAATATGGTGAGAGACCCTGAAAAAGTCTTAAAATGAGAAAATCACACTGTAGGACTTGGGATATGGTGAGAAACGCTGAAAAAGTCGAAAAATTAGAAAATCAAACTGTAGTACATGTAGTATGATGTACATAAACACAGCCTCACATATACTTCAAAAATTTAAAGAAGGGTGGGGCCACTGAAAAAGCTCTACAAGTAACAGCATTGTCTCCTCTTCCAGAGTACCTGGGATCAACTACCATCAACTATATAGTGGCCCATCTCCAGTTCTCAGGGATCAGACAGACAGACAGACAGACAGACAGAGATAAGGATGGCAGGCCTGCCTGGTCTTTCTTTCTTTCTTTCTTATCCTTTGTAAAAAATGTTTATTTAATTATTTATTTATGTATTTATTAGATATAAGTACACAGTAGCTGTCTTCAGACACTCCAGAAGAGGGGTCAGATTCTGGAGAATCTAAATCCCTCTTATGGTCTGCATATGATGTACATAAACACAGCCTCACATATACTTCTAAAAATTTAAAGATGGGTAGGACCACTGAAAGGGCTCAACAATTAACATCATTGTCTCCTCTTCCAGAGAACCTGGGATCAACTACCAGCAACTATATGGTGGCCCATCTGCAGTTCCAGGGGATCAGACAGACAGACAGACAGATAGAGATAAGGATGGCAGGCCTGCCTGGTCTTTCTTTCTTTCTTATCCTTTAAAAAAATGTTTATTTATTTATGTATTTATTATATATAAGTACACTGTAGCTGTCTACAGACACTCCAGAAGAGTGTGTCAGATTCTAGAGAATCTAAATCCCTCTTATGGTCTGTGTATGATGTACATAAACACAGCCTCACATATACTGAGCTGAGGTGTCACAGGCCAACTGCTGGAATTTCTGAGTACCACCTAGAGAGAGAAAAGCTATGCTGTGGTTGTTTAATTTATGTATTTTATTATTTCTATTTGTTGTTTTGTTTTGTTTTATTTGTTTTTAGAGAAGGCCTCAGTCTGTAGCTCTGGCTGACCAAGGACTGCCTACCTGTGTTAATTAGGGTTTCACAGCTGAGAACAGACACCAAGAGCAAGGTAAGGTTTAGAAAACCCGACCTTCAGTGGTGGCTCAAGCTCTTAATGAGAGCACTCTGTAGGCAGAGGCAGTAAGTTTCTGAGTTCGAGGCCACCCTGGTGAAAGACATGGTTAGGCAGGGCTAGGGTAGGCTAGGGTAGGCTAGGGTAGGCTAGGGTAGGCTAGGGTAGGCTAGGGTAGGCTAGGCCAGGGTGAGAAGAAAGAAAGAAAGAAAGAAAGAAAGGAAAGAAAGAAAGAAAGAAAGAAAGAAAGGAAAGAAAGAAAGAAAGGAAAGAAAGAAAGAAAGAAAGGAAAGAAAGAAAGAAAGGAAAGAAAGAAAGAAAGAAAAAAGAAAGAAAAAGGTTTTATAAAAAGTGTTAAAGTTTTTAAAAATTAAAAAAAAAATACCAGATCACCATCACACAGCATTGGCTGTCTTCAGGTGTATCCTTTTAGCCTCCAAAACAAAAAGCAATGGCTGGCTGTCTTCAGGTGTATCCTATTCTCCAGTCTTATTTCCAACCTAAGAGCTGGGCTGAGCTGCCTCATTATGTAATTGCAAACCTTCCTTGGTTTGTCTTTTCCATTTCTAAGACTAACAGGCCTTTTTCTATTTAGAGAATATGCTCATGACTGTACTTTAGATATAGTAAATATAACTGTTGCTTATAAAACTTGTTTTCTAGGAATTTTTAAAGGGCAATGGCAGAGTTTATTTTTTAAAAATATTTTGCATTTATTTATTTGTGTGAGTGATGAAGCTCAGGTTTTCAAACTCGTCAGGAGGTATGATTACCTCCCCTCTCTCTCAACCCCTCTCTCTCCTCTCTCAATGATTGTGTAAGAATGTTTTGCATGTGTATGCTGTGCCCACAGACTCCAGAACAGAGTATTAGATCCCCTGGAACTGGAGATGGGCCACCATATATAATACTGGTAATTGAGCCCAGGTTCTCTGGAAGAGGAGACAATGCTCTTAATTGTTGAGCCCTCTCTGTAGCCACATCTTTCTTTCTTTTTTTTTTTTTTTGAGTATATGTGAGGCTGTGTTTATATACATCATATGCAGACAATAAGAATGATTTAGATTCTTCAGAATCTGACACCCTCTTCTGGACTGTCTGAAGATAGCTACAGCATACTTAAATATAATAAATAAATAAATCTTTAAAAAGAAAAGGAAAAGTAAAAAAGAAAGAACAGGCCTGCCATATGCATGTTCATAGAGGAAAATGGAAGAGACCCCAATCTAACCTCAGCAGGGTGCTTCCTTCTGGATGGTAGCTCACAGTTTCATCCCAGCAAGACAGGCAAATCACTGAGTTCAAGGACAGTAAGGTTCAGGACAGCCAAGGTTAGGAAGGAAAAGGGTCTATGTTGAGAATACAAACCTACAAAACAACAACTAGGAAAAAGAAGTGACAGTGTAACTTGGGGTAGGGTACCAACAAGAGAAAGCTTTCTGTTACCACTTACAAACACCAGTAGCCTTGCACCCTTCTGCCCAGGTCCCTGCCTTCCTTTCTAGGAATTCTAAGGATGCCAGGATGTGGGGGAATCCAGATTAACTTTTTAATAACAAAGACTTGGTCTTTGATGTCTATAGGAAGCCCTTCTCAGTGCCTTTAACTACCACTGAACTTTCAGGGCTGTGACTCAACTGTAACAAGGAACAGAGCTAAGAACCTGCAGCCTTTGAAAACAACTATTTTTTTAAAGTGGGGGACACAAATCAGCAGTAGAACCCCTCAGGTTCAGCCATAATACTTGTTAGGGAAACAGCCTCAATGTCCGGAGCTGAGGTCTCATGGGTGAACTGCTTCAAACTCTGAGTATCATTGAAAGAAAGAAAAGATATCATGTGGTTTCTTAATTTATTTATTTTATTATTTCTATTTTTTTTGTTTTCTTTTGTTTTGTTTTAGAAAAGGCCTCAGTCTGTAGCTATGGCTGACCTAGGACAGACTACATGTGTTAATTAGGGTTTCACAGTTGAGAAACAGACCATACCTATGTAAGACTTAGAAAACCCAACAGTCAGTGGTGGCTCGAGCTCTTAATGAGAGCACTCTGGAGGCAGAGGCAGTCAGTTTCTGAGTTCGAGGCCAGCCTGGTTAAAGACAGGGATAGGCAGGGCTAGGCAAGGCAGGGCTGGGCTAGGCTAGGCTAGGCAAGGGGCTGGGCTAGGCAAGGCAAGGGGCTAGGCTAGGCAACGCAAGGGGCTAGGCAAGACAGACAGACAGAGAGAAAGACAGACAAGGATGGAAGCCTGCCTGGTTTTTCTTTCTTTCTTATCCCTTTTAAAAAATGTATATTTATTTATTTATTTATTTATTTATTTATGTATTTATTAGATATAAGTACACTGTAGCTGTCTTCAGACACTCCAGAAGAGGGTTTCAGATTCTGGAGAATCTATATCCCTCTTATGGTCTGCATATGATGTACATAAATACAGCCTCACATATACTTCTAAAAATTTAAAGATGGGTAGGACCACTGAAAGGGCTCAACAATTAACAGCATTGTCTCCTCTTCCAGAGAACCTGGGATCAACTACCAGCAACTATATGGTGGCCCATCTCCAGTTCCAGGGGATCAGACAGACAGACAGAGATACAGACAGATAGAGTTAAGGATGGCAGGCCTACCTGGTCTTTCATTCTTTCTTATCCTTTTAAAAAATGTTTATTTATTTATTTATTTATTTATTTATTTATTTATTCGATATAAGTACACTGTAGCTGTCTTCAGACACTCCAGAAGAGGGTGTCAGATTCTGGAGAATCTAAATCCCTCTTATGGTCTGCATATGATGTACATGAACACAGCCTCACATATACTTATAAAAATTTAAAGATGGGTGGGGCCACTGAAAGGGCTCAAAAATTAACAGCATTGTCTCCTCTTCCAGAGAACCTGGGATCAACTACCAGCAACTATATGGTGGCCCATCTCCAGTTACAGGCGATCAGACAGACAGACAGACATACAGACAAGGATGGCAGGCCTTCTGGTTTTTATTTCTTTCTTATCCGTTTAAAAAGGTTTATTTATTTATTTATGAATTTATTATATATAAGTACACTGTAGCTGTCTTCAGACACTCAGGAAGAGGGTGTCAGATTCTGGAGAATCTAAGTCCCTCTTATGATATGCATATGATGTACATAAAAACAGCTTCACATTTATTTCTAAAAATTTAAAGATGGGTGGGGCCACTGTGAGGGCTCAACAATTAACAGCATTGTCTCCTCTTCCAGAGAACCTGGGATCAACTACCAGCAACTATATGGTGGCCCATCTCCAGATCCAGGGGATCAGAGAGACAGACAGACAGAAAGACAGACAAGGATGGAAGGCCTGCCTGGTTTTACTTTCTTTCTTATCCTTTTTAAAACATGTTTATTTATTTATTTATGTATTTATTAGATATAAGTACACTGTAGCTGTCTTCAGACACTCCAGAAGAGGGTATCAGATTCTGGAGAATATAAATCCCTCTTATGGTCTACATACAATGTACATAAACACAGCCTCACATATACTTATAAAAATTTAAAGATGGGTGGGGCCACTGAAAGGGCTCAACAATTAACAGCATTGTCTCCTCTTCCAGAGAACCTGGGATTAAACTACCAGCAACTATGTGGTGGCCCATCTCCAGTTCCAGGGGATCAGACAGACAGACAGACAGACAGAGATAAGGATGGCAGGCCTGCTAGTCTTTCTTTTTTTCTTATCCTTTTTAAAAAATGTTTATTTATTTATTTATTTATTTATTTATTTATTTATTTATTTATTTATTTATTAGATATAAGTACACTGTAGCTGTCTTCAGACACTCCAGAAAAGGGTATCAGATTCTGGAGAATCTAAATACCTCTTATGGTCTGCATATGATGTACATAACACAGCCTCACATATATTTCTAAATATTTAAAGATGTGTGGGGCCACTGAAAGGGCTCAACAATTAACAGCATTGTCTCCTCTTCCAGAGAACCTGGATCAACTACCAGCAACTATATGGTGGCCCATCTCCAGTTCCAGGGAATCAGACAGACAGACAGACAGACAGATATAAGGATGGAAGGCCTGCCTGGATTTTCTTTCTTTATTATCCTTATTTAAAAATGTTTATTTGTTTATTTATGTATTTATTAGACATAAGTACACTGTAGCTGTCTTCAGACACTCCAGAAGAGGGTGTCATATGCTGGAGAATCTAAATCCCTCTTATGGTCTGCATATGATGTACAAAAACACAGCCTCACATATACTTCTAAAAATTTAAAGATGGGTGGGGCCACTGAAAGGGCTCAACAATTAACAGCATTGTCTCCTCTTCCAGAGAACCTGGGATCAACTACCAGCAACTATAAGGTAGCCCATCTCCAGTTCCCGGGGATCAGACAGACAGACAGACAGACAGACAGAGATAAGGATGGCAGGCCTGCCTGGTCTTTCTTTTTTTCTTATCCTTTTTAATAATGCTTATTTATTTATTTATTTATGTATTTATTAGATATAAGTACACTGTAGCTGTCTTCAGACACTCCAGAAGAGAGAGTCAGATTCTGGAGAATCTAAATCCCTCTTATTGTCTGCATATGATGTACATAAACACAGCCTCACATTTACTTCTAAAAATTAAAGATGGGTGTTGCCACTGAACGGCTCAAAAATTAACAGCATTGTCTCCACTTCCAGAGAACCTGAGATCAACTACCAGCAACTATATGGTGGCCCATCTCCAGTTTCAGGGGATCAGACAGAGAGACAGACATATAGACAGATAGAGATAAGGATGGCAGGCCTGCTTCATCTTTCTTTCTTTCTTATCCTTTTTAAGAAATGTTTATTTATTTATTTATGTATTTATTAGATATAAGTACACTGTAGCTGTCTTCAGACATCAGGAAGAAGGTGTCAGATTCTGGAGAATCTAAATCCCTCTTATGGTCTGAATATGATGTACATAAACACAGACTCACATTTACTTCCAAAAATTAAAGATGTGTGGGGCCACTGTATGGGCTCAACCATTAACAGCATTGTCTCCTCTTCCAGAGAACCTGGGATCAACTACCAGCAACTATATGGTGGCCCATCTCCAGTTCCAGAGGATCAGACAGAGAGACAGACAGACAGACATATAGAGATAACGATGGCAGGCCTGCCTGGTCTTTCTTTCTTATCCTTTTTAAGAAATGTTTATTTACTTATTTATGTATTTATTAGATAAAAGTACACTGTAGCTATCTTCAGACACTCCAGAAGAGGGTGTCAGATTCTGGAGAATCTAAATCCCTCTTATGGTCTGCATATGATGTACATAAACACAGCCTCACATATACTTCTAAAAATTTACAGATGGGTGGAGCCACTGAAAGGGCTCAACAATTAACCGCATTGTCTCCTCTTCCAGAGAACCTGGGTTCAACTTCCAGCACCTATATGGTGGCCCATCTCCAGTTCCAGGGTATCAGACAGATAGACAGACAGACAGACAGAGAGACAGAGATAAGGAAGGCAGGCCTCATGGTCTTTTTTTCTTTCTTATCCTTTTTAAAAAATGTTTATTTATATATATATATATATATATATATTTATTTATTTATTTATTTATTTATTTATTAGATATAAGTACACTGTGTCTGTCTTCAGACACTCCAGAAGATGGTGTCAGATTCTGGAGAATCTAAATCCCTCTTATGGTCTGTATATGATGTACATAAACACAGCCTCACATATACTTCAAAAATTTAA
Organism: Mus caroli; assembly: GCF_978045245.1. Taxonomy (NCBI): domain Eukaryota; kingdom Metazoa; phylum Chordata; class Mammalia; order Rodentia; family Muridae; genus Mus; species Mus caroli. The sequence goes on along the minus strand of NW_028227449.1, from coordinate 99,554 downwards.
AGATGTATGGGGTCACTGAAAGGGGTCAACAATTAACAGCATTATCTCCTCTTCCAGACAACCTGGGATCAACTACCAGCAACTATATGGTGGCTCATCTCCAGTTCTAAGGTATCAGACAGAAAGACAGACAGACAGACAGACAAGGGTGGCAGGCCTGCCTAGTTTTTTTTCTTTCTCATCCTTTTTAAAAATGTTTATTTATTTATTTATGTATTTATTAAATATAAGTACACTTTAGCGGTCCTCAGACACTCCAGGAGAGGGTGTCAGATTCTGGATAATCTAAATCCCTCTTATGGTGTGCATATGATGTACATAAACACAGACTCACATTTACTTCCAAAAATTTAAAGATGTGTGGGGCCACTGAAAGGGCTCAACCATTAACAGCATTGTCTCCTCTTCCAGAGAACCTGGGATCAACTACCAGCAACTATATTGTGGCCCATCTCCAGTTCCAGTGGATCAGAAAGACAGACAGACAGACAGACAGAGATAAGGATGCCAGGCCTGCCTGGTCTTTCTTTATTTCTTATCCTTTAAAAAAATGTTTATTTATTTATTTATTTATTTATTTATTTATTTATTTATTTATGTATTTATTAGATATAAGTACACTGTAGCTGCCTTCAGACACTCCAGAAGAGGGTTTCAGATTCTGGAGAATCTAAATCCCTCTTATGGTCTGCATATGATGTACATAAACACAGCCTCACATATACTTCTAAAAATTTAAAGATTGGTGGGACCACTGAAAGGGCTCAACAATTACCATCACTGTCTCCACTTCCAGAGAACCTGGTATCAACTATCAGCAACTATATAGTGGCCCACCTCCAGTTCCAGGGGATCAGACAGACTGTCAGACAGACAGACAGAGATAAGGATGGCAGGCTTGCCTGGTCTTTCTTTCTTTCTTATCCTTTTGAAAAAATGTTTGCTTATTTATTTATTTATGTATTTATTAGATATAAGTACACTGTAGCTGTCTTCAGACACTCCAGAAGACGGTGTCAGATTCTGGAGAATCTAAATCCCTCTTTTGGCCTGCATATTATGTACATAAACACAGACTCACGTATACTTCTAAAAATTTAAAGATGTGTGGGGCCACTGAGAAGAATGGGAGGGTAGGGAAGTGGGGGGAGGTATGGGGGACTTTTGGGATAGCATTGGAAATGTAATTGAGGAAAATATGTAATAAAAAAAAACAGTGAAAAACATAACAAAACAATTAACAGCATTGTCTCCTCTTCTAGAGAATCTGGGATCAACTACCAGCAACTATATGGTGGCCCTTCTCCAGTTCCAGGGTATCAGACAGACAGACAGACAGAGATAAGGATGGCAGGCCTGCCTGGTCTTTCTTTCTTTCTTATCCTTTTTAAAAAAATGTTTATTTATATATATATATATATATATTTATTTATTTATTTATTTATTAGATATAAGTACACTGTAGCTATCTTTAGACACTCCAGAAGAGGGTGTCAGATTCTGGAGAATCTAAATCCCTCTTACGATCTGCATATGATGTATATAAACACAGCCTCACATTTTCTTCTAAAAATTTAAAGATGGGTGTGGCTTGGAATAAGATGAGTAACCCTGAAAAAGTCAAAAAATGAAAAATCACACTGTAGGATTTGGAATATGGTGAGAAACCCTGAAAAAGTCGAAAAATGAGAAAAGCATGCAGGAGTACCTGGAATATGGTGAGAAACACTGAAAAAGTCTTAAATGAGAATATCACACTCTAGGACTTGGAATATGGTGAGAAACCCTGAAAATGTCGAAAAATGAGAAAATCATGCAGTAGGACCCAGAATATGGAGAGAAACCCTGAAAAAAAAGTCAAAAAATAAGAAAATCACGCAGTAGGACCTGGAAGCTGGTGAGAAACCCTGAAAAAGTCGAAAAATGAGAAAATCAATCTGTAGGATCTGGAATATGGTGAGAAACCCTGAAAAAGTCGAAAAATGAGAAAATCACACTGTAGGACTTGGAATATGGTGAGAAACCCTGAAAAAGTCAAAAAATGAGAAAATCACGCAGTAGGACTTGGGATTTGGTGAGAAACACTGAAAAAGTCTTAAAATAGAAAATCACACTGTAGTACTTGGAATATGGTGAAAAATACTGAAAAAGTCTTAAAATGAGAAAATCACACCTTAGGACCTGGAATATGGTGAGAAACCCTGAAAAGGTCAAAAAATGAGAAAAATCACACTGTAGTACATGGAATATGGGTAGAAACTCTGAAAAAGTCGCAAATTATAAAATGACAGTGTAGGGCCTGGAATATGTTGAGAAAACCTGAAATATTCGAAAAATGAGAAAATGACAATGTAGAACCTGGAATACCGTAAGAAACCCTGAAAAAGTTAAAAAATGAGAAAATCACACTCTAGGACTGGAATATGGTGAGAAACCCTGAAACATCGAAAAATGAGAAAATCATGTAGTAGGACCCAGAATATGGTGAGAAATCCTGAAAAAAGTCGAAAAATGAGAAAATCACGCAGTAGGACCTGGAAGCTGGTGAGAAACCCTAAAAAAGTCGAAAAATGAGAAAATCAAACTGTAGGACCTGGAATATGTTGAGAAACCCTGAAAAATACGAAAAAAGGCAAAAATCACACTCTAGGACTTGGAATATGATGAGAAACCGTGAAAAAGTCAAAAAATGAAAAAATCACACTGTAGTACCTGGAATATGGTGAGAAACACTAAAAAAGTATTAAAATGAGAAAATCACCCAGTAGGACCTGGAATGTGGTGAGAAACCCTGAAACAGTCGAAATATAAGAAAATCAAACTTGTAGTACATGCAATATGGTGACAAACACTGAAAAAGTCGAAAAATGAGAATATCACACTCTAGGATTTGGAATATGATGAGAAACCCTGAAAAATTCAAAAAATGAGAAAATCACACTGTAGGACTTGGAATATGGTGAGAAACCCTCAAAAAGTCGAAAAATGAGAAAATCATGCACTAGGACCCAGAATATGATGAGAAACACAGAAAAAGTCTTAAAATGAGAAAATCACACTGTAGGAGCTGGAATATGGTAAGAAACCCAGAAAATGTCGAAAAATGAGAAAATGACACTGTAGGAGCTGGAATATGGTGAGAAGTCATGAAAAAGTCAAAAAAAAAAAAAAAGAAATACACACTTGTAGGACTTGCAATATGGTGAGAGACCCTGAAAAAGTCTTAAAATGAGAAAATCACACTGTAGGACTTGGGATATGGTGAGAAACGCTGAAAAAGTCGAAAAATTAGAAAATCAAACTGTAGTACCTGGTATATGGTGAGAAACACTAAAAAAGTATTAAAATGAGAAAATCACAAAGTAGGACCTGGAATATGGTGAGAAACCCTGAAACAGTTCAAAAATAAGAATATAAAACTTGTAGTACATGCAATATGGTGAGAAACACTGAAAAAGTCGAAAAATGAGAATATCACACTCTAGGACTTGGAATATGATGAGAAACCCAGAAAAAGTCTAAAAATGAGAAAATCACACTGTAGGACTTGGAATATGGTGAGAAACACTGAAAAAGTCTAAAAATAAGATAAAACTTTTAGTACCTGAAATATGATGAGAAACCCTGAAAAAGTCAAAAAATTAGAAAATCAAATTGTAGGAACTGGAATGTGCTGAGAATCCCTGAAAAATTCGAAAAATGCGAAAATCACACTCTAGGACTTGGAATATGATGAGAAACCCTGAAAAAGTCAAAAAATGAGAAAATCACACTGTAGTACCTGGAATATGGTGAGAAACACTGAAAAAGTCTAAAAATAAGATAAAACTTGTAGTACCTGAAATATGGTGAGGAACCCTAAAAAAGTCGAAAAATGAGAAAATCACACTGTAGGACTTCGAATATGATGAGAAACCGTGAAAAAGTAAAAAAATGAGAAAAATACACTGTAGGAGCTGGAATATGGAGAGAAACCCTGAAAAGGTTAAAAAATTAGAATATCACAATTGTAGGACCTCCAATATGGTGAGAAACCCTGAAAAAGTCGAAAAATGAGAAAACCACACTGTAGGACCTGGAATATGGTAAGAAACACTGAAAAATTCAAAAAATGAGAAAATCACACAGTAGGAACTAAATATGGTGAGAAACCGTGAAACAGTCGAAATATAAGAAAATCAAACTTGAAGTACCTGCAATATGGTGAGAAACCCTGAAAAAGTCGAAAAATGAAAAAATCACACTGTAGGATTTGGAATATGATGAGAAACCATGAAAAAGTCAAAAATGAGAAAAATATACTGTAGGAGTTGAAATGTGGTGAGAAAAACTGAAAAAGTCGAAGAATAAGAAAATCACACAAGTAGGACCTCCAATATGGTGAGAAACCCTGAAAAAGTCGAAAAATGAGAAAATTACAGAGTAGGACATGGAATATGGTAAGAAACCCTTTAAAAGTCGGAAAAAGAGAAAATCACACTGTAGGATTTGGAATATGATGAGAAAACCTGAAAAAGTCAAAAAATGAGAAAATCACACTGTAGTACCTGGAATATTGTGAGAAAACACTGAAAAAGTCTAAAAATGAGAAAATCACACAGTAGGACTTGGAATATGGTGAGAAACCCTGAAACAGTCGAAAAATAAGAAAATCAAACTTGTAGTACCTGCAATATGGTGAGAAAACCTGAAAAAGTCGACAAATGAGAAAATCATACTGTAGGACCTGCAATAGTGTGAGAAATTCTGAAAAAGTCAAAAAATGAGAAAATCACACTGTAGGACTTGGAATATGATGAGAAAACCTGAAAAAATCTAAAAATGAGAAAATCACACTGTAGGAGCTGGAATATGGTGAGAAACCCTGAAAAGTCAAAAAAAGAGAAAAATCACACTGTAGGACCTGGAATATGGTGAGAAAACATGAAAAATTCAAAAGGAGAAAATCACACTCTAGGACTTGGAATATGATGAGAAAACCTGAAAAAGTCCAAAAATGAGTAAATCACACTGTAGGACTTCGAATATGGTGAGAAACTCTGAAAAAGTCAAAAAATGAGAAAATCACCCTGTAGGACTTGGAATATGGTGAGAAACCCTGAAAAAGTCAAAAAATGAGAAAAATCACACTGTAGTACATGGAATATGGTGAGAAACTCTGAAAAAGTCGCAAATTAGAAAATGACAGTGTAGGACCTGGAATATGTTGAGAAAACCTGAAATATTCAAAAAATGAGAAAATGACAATGTAGAACCTGGAATAAGTAAGAAACCCCGAAAATTTTAAAAAAAGAGAAAATCGCACTGTAGGACCTGGAATATGGTGAGAAACAGTGAAAAAGTCAAAAAATGAGAATATCACACTCTAGGACTTGGAATATGGTGAGAAACCCTGAAAAAGTCAAAACATGAGAAATTCATGCAGTAGGACCCAGAATATGGTGAGAAACCCTGAAAGAAGTCAGAAAATGAGAAAATCAGGCAGTAGGACTTGGAAGCTAGTGAGAAACCCTGAAAAAGACGAAAAGTGAGAATAACAAACTGTAGGACCTGGAATATGTTGAGAAACCCTGAAAAATTCGAAAGAAGCAAAAATCACACTCTAGGACTTGGAATGTGATGAGAAATCCTGAAAAAGTAAAAAAAATGAGAAAATCACACTGTAGTACCTGGAATATGGTAAAAAAGTATTAAAATGAGAAAATCACACAGTAGCGGACCTGGAATATGGTGAGAAACTCTGAATAAGTCGAAAACATGAGAAAATCACGCAGTAGCCTGGAATATGGTGAGAAACCCTGAAAAAGTCGAAAATTAGAAAATCACGCAGTAGTACTTGGAAAATGGTGAGAAACACTGAAAAAGTCTTAAAATGAGAAAATCACACTGTAGGACCTGGAATATGGTGAGAAACTCTGAAAATGTCGAAAAATAAGAAATTCACACTTGTAGGACCTGCAATATGGTGAGAAACCCTGAAAAAGTCAAAAAATGAGAAAATCACACTGTAGGACTTGGAATAAAATGAGAAACCGTGCAAAAGACAAAAAATGACAAAAGTACACGGTAGGAGATGGAATATGGAGAGAAACCGTTAAAAAGTAGAAAAATAAGATATACACACTTGTAGGACATGCAATATGGTGAGAGACCCTGAAAAAGTCTTAAATGAGAAAATCACACTGTAGTACCTGGAATATGGTGAGAAACCCTGAAAAAGTCCAAAAATAAGAAATTCACACGTGTAGGACCTGCAATATGGTGAGAAACCCTGAAAAAGTTGAAAAATGAGAAAATCACACTGTAGGACTTGGAATAAGATGAGACACCCTGAAAAAGTCAAAAAATGAGAAAATTTCACTGTAGGACTTGGATTAAGATGAGAAACCCTGAAAAAGTTGAAAAATGAGAAAATCACAATGTAGAAGATGGAATATGGTGAGCAATCCTGAAAAAGTCAAAAAATGAGAAAATCACACTGTGGAACCTGGAATATGGTGAGAAACTCTGAAAAAGGCGAAAAATTGGAAAAATCACACTCTAGGACTTGGAATATGATGAGAAACCCTGAAAAAGTCAAAAATGAGAAAATCAGACTGTAGTAGCTGGAATATGGTGAGAAACATGGAAAAAGTCTCAAAATGAGAAAATCACACAGTTGGACCTGCAATATGGTGAGAAACACTGAAACAGTCGAAAAATAAGAAAATCAAACTTGTAGTCCCTGCAATATGGTGAGAAACCCTGAAAAATTCCAAAAATGAGAAAATCACACTGTAAGATTTAGAATATGATGAGAAACACTGAAAAAGTCAAAAAATGAGAAAAATACACTGTAGAAGCTGGAATATGGTGAGTAAACCCTGAAAAAGTCGAAAAATAAGAAAATCACACTTGTAGAACCTCCAATATGTTGAGAAACCCTGAAAAAGTCTTAAAATGAGAAAATCACACAGTAGGACTTGGAATAAGATGAGAAACCCTAAAAAAGTCGAAAAATGAGAAAAATACACTGAAGGAGTTGGAATATGTTGAGAAACCCTGAAAAAGTCTTAAAATGAGAAAATCGCACTGTTAGACCTGGAATATGGTGAGAAACCCTGAAATATCGAAAAATAAGAAAATCAAACTTGTAGTACCTGTAATATGGTGAGAAACCCTGAAAAAGTCAAAAAATGAGAAAATCACAATATAGGACTTGGAATAAGATGAGAATCTGTGAAAAAGACAAAAAAATGACAAAAACACACTGTAGGAGCTTGAATATGGTGAGAAACCCTGAAAAAGTCCAAAAATAAGAAATTCACACTTGTAGGACCTGCAATATGGTGAGAAACCCTGAAAAAGTCGAAGAATGAGAAAATCATGGACTAGGACCCAGAATATGATGAGAAACCCAGAAAAAGTCTTAAAATGAGAAAATCACACTGTAGGACCTGGAATATGGTAAGAAACCCTGAAAATGTCGAAAAATGAGAAAATGACACTGTAGGAGCTGGAATATGTTGAGAAGTCCTGAAAAAAGCCAAAAAAAAAAAAAAAACAAACTTGTAGGACTTGTAGGACTTGCAATATGGTGAGAGACCCTGAAAAAGTCTTAAAATGAGAAAATCACACTGTAGGACTTGGAATATGATGAGAAACCCTGAAAAATTCAAAAAATGAGAAAATCACACTGTAGTACCTGGTATATGGTGAGAAACACTAAAAAAGTATTAAAATGAGAAAATCACACTGTAGGACCTGGAATATGGTGAGAAACCCTGAAACAGTCCAAAAATAAGAAAATAAAACTTGTAGTACATGCAATATGGTGAGAAACACTGAAAAAGTCGAAAAATGAGAATATCACACTGTAGGACTTGGAATATAGTGAGAAACCCTGAAAAAGACGAAAAATGAGAAAAATCACACTGTAGTACATGGAATATGGTGAGAAACACTGAAAAAGTCTAAAAATAAGATAAAACTTGTAGTACCTGAAATATGGTGAGAAACCCTGAAAAAGTCGAAAAATGAGAAAATCACACTGTAGGACTTCGAATATGATGAGAAACCGTGAAAAAGTAAAAAAAATAAGATAAATACACTATAGGAACTGGAATATGGAGAGAAACCCTGAAAAGGTTAAAAAATTAGAAAATCACAATTGTAGGACCTCCAATATGGTGAGAAACCCTGAAAAAGTTGAAAAATGAGAAAAACACACTGTAGGACCTGGAATATGGTGAGAAACACTGAAAAATTCAAAAAATGAGAAAATCACACAGTAGGACCTGAAATATGGAGAGAAACCGTGAAACAGTCGAAATATAAGAAAATCAAACTTGAAGTACCTGCAATATGGTGAGAAACCCTGAAAAAGTCGAAAAATGAAAAAATCACACTGTAGGATTTGGAATATGATGAGAAACCATGAAAAAGTCAAAAATGAGAAAAATATACTGTAGGAGTTGGAATGTGGTGAGAAAACCTGAAAAAGTCGAAGAATAAGAAAATCACACAAGTAGGACCTCCAATATGGTGAGAAACCCTGAAAAAGTCGAAAAATGAGACAATTACAGACTAGGACATGGAATATGGTAAGAAACCCTTTAAAAGTCGGAAAAAGAGAAAATCACACTGTAGGATTTGGAATATGATGAGAAAACCTGAAAAAGTCAAAAAATGAGAAAATCACACTGTAGTACCTGGAATATTGTGAGAAAACACTGAAAAAGTCTAAAAATGAGAAAATCACACAGTAGGACTTGGAATATGGTGAGAAACCCTGAAAAAGTCAAAAAATGAGAAAAATCACACTGTAGTACATGGAATATGGTGAGAAACTCTGAAAAAGTCGCAAATTAGAAAATGACAGTGTAGGACCTGGAATATGTTGAGAAAACCTGAAATATTCAAAAAATTAGAAAATGACAATGTAGAACCTGGAATAAGTAAGAAACCCCGAAAATTTTAAAAAAAGAGAAAATCGCACTGTAGGACCTGGAATATGGTGAGAAACAGTGAAAAAGTCAAAAAATGAGAATATCACACTCTAGGACTTGGAATATGGTGAGAAACCCTGAAAAAGTCAAAACATGAGAAATTCATGCAGTAGGACCCAGAATATGGAGAGAAACCCTGAAAAAAAAGTCAAAAAATAAGAAAATCACAATATAGGACTTGGAATAAGATGAGAATCTGTGAAAAAGACAAAAAAAATGACAAAAACACACTGTAGGAGCTTGAATATGGTGAGAAACCCTGAAAAAGTCCAAAAATAAGAAATTCACACTTGTAGGACCTACAATATGGTGAGAAACCCTGAAAAAGTCGAAGAATGAGAAAATCACACTGTAGGAGTTGGAATATGGTGAGAAACCCTGAAAAAGTCGAAAAATGAGAAAATCATGGACTAGGACCCAGAATATGATGAGAAACCCAGAAAAAGTCTTAAAATGAGAAAATCACACTGTAGGACCTGGAATATGGTAAGAAACCCTGAAAATGTCGAAAAATGAGAAAATGACACTGTAGGAGCTGGAATATGTTGAGAAGTCCTGAAAAAAGCCAAAAAAAAAAAAAAGAAAGAAATACAAACTTGTAGGACTTGTAGGACTTGCAATATGGTGAGAGACCCTGAAAAAAGTCTTAAAATGAGAAAATCACACTGTAGGACTTGGAATATGATGAGAAACCCTGAAAAATTCAAAAAATGAGAAAATCACACTGTAGTACCTGGTATATGGTGAGAAACACTAAAAAAGTATTAAAATGAGAAAATCACACTGTAGGACCTGGAATATGGTGAGAAACCCTGAAACAGTCCAAAAATAAGAAAATAAAACTTGTAGTACATGCAATATGGTGACAAACACTGAAAAAGTCGAAAAATGAGAATATCACACTGTAGGACCTGGAATATGGTGAGAAACCCTGAAACAGTCCAAAAATAAGAAAATAAAACTTGTAGTACATGCAATATGGTGAGAAACACTGAAAAAGTCGAAAAATGAGAATATCACACTGTAGGACTTGGAATATGGTGAGAAACCCTGAAAAAGACGAAAAATGAGAAAATCACACTGTAGTACATGGAATATGGTGAGAAACACTGAAAAAGTCTAAAAATAAGATAAAACTTGTAGTACCTGAAATATGGTGAGAAACCCTGAAAAAGTCAAAAAATTAGAAAATCAAATTGTAGGAACTGGAATATGCTGAGAATCACTGAAAATTTCGAAAAATGCGAAAATCACACTCTAGGACTTGGAATACGATGAGAAACCCTGAAAAAGTCAAAAAATGAGAAAATCACACTGTAGTACCTGGAGTATGGTGAGAAACACTGAAAAATTCTAAAAATAAGATAAAACTTGTAGTACCTGAAATATGGTGAGAAACCCTGAAAAAGTCGAAAAATGAGAAAATCACACTGTAGGACTTCGAATATGATGAGAAACCGTGAAAAAGTAAAAAAATAAGAAAAATACACTGTAGGAACTGGAATATGGAGAGAAACCCTGAAAAGGTTAAAAAATTAGAAAATCACAATTGTAGGACCTCCAATATGGTGAGAAACCCTGAAAAAGTCGAAAAATGAGAAAAACACACTGTAGGACCTGGAATATGGTGAGAAACACTGAAAAATTCAAAAAATGAGAAAATCACACAGTAGGACCTGAAATATGGAGAGAAACCGTGAAACAGTCGAAATATAAGAAAATCAAACTTGAAGTACCTGCAATATGGTGAGAAACCCTGAAAAAGTTGAAAAATGAAAAAATCACACTGTAGGATTTGGAATATGATGAGAA